>NC_043008.1:52849250-52862838 GCF_006345805.1 Octopus sinensis
CCCTTCCTTACTACTTGACAACCGGTGTTGGTCTGTTTACATCTCTAAGTTAGCAGTTGGTGAAAGAAATCAAAAGACTTTTTTTAAAAAAATAAGTGTTAGGATTAATTTGTTCAGCTAATCCCTTCAATGTGGTACCCCAGCATAGCTGCAGTTCAATGACTAAAAGAAGTAAAGAGTAAAAGATATATACAGGTGTATATATACACATATACATAGATAGAAGAGGATGAGGAGGGAAGGAAAAGGAAAAAGAAAGCATACATAAAAAGAATTATAAAAGAGATATCAATGCAACTTAGTCTGCCTCTGGTTCTTTGATAACAAAAACTACTTGGTTTAAAGAGCTCATCGTCATCATCATCCAGTGTTTTAAATTCGGGTTTTGTTCGCGCTAACGGGGTGGCCAAATCTACCTCAATGCCATAGCAACTGCCCTCACACCATCTTGCCCAGTTTTGGGCATCTTTTTTTCAAACCAAGCTTCCCAATCTCCTCTTCTACTTGTCCCTTCCACCTTTTTCTCAGTCTACCCCGTTTTCACGCTCCATTTACCTCAAACACAATCACCTCCCTCAGAACATGCTCTTCATCCTTCCTCAACACATGTTCATACCACCTCACTCCATTCGCCCTTGACAACCATTCCACCAATTCCTCCAACCCCAGCATTCCCGTATTTAAATTAAAACCTTACATCATACATTTTACTTATGAACATCTTATTTAAAATGACATTGTAAACACCTGGTTTAAACAAATATTTGGTGAGATTTTAAATCTCTGCAAATTCTTCAGTTTTCTTAAAATTTCATTTTATTGATTTTTTTTTTTTTAACTAATTGAAATACAGAACCAAGTATATTTAATGATAAATATGGGAAGAAAAGGGATTAAGAAATTAAATGGTTTGAAAACACACACATACACAAATTTATATAAAGGAAAAAACAATAGACGAAGATGAAACAAATGAATTAATGAAAAACTGCAAGTAAATTGAGCACAGATAAATGAGATTATATCTAATTTAATTAATTGTCTTGGAGAGAATTATGATCTCAGATACATAATTGCTCCAAGAGGAATTTGAAACATGCCTGAAATGAAACGGCCAAACAATGTGATAGACTGAAAAGAATTTAGAAATCAAAAGAAACCAGCTAATAATAATATTATTATTACAATAATGATGATAATAATAATAATGATAAAATATTGACTATATAATTAATAATTGAGTAATTGTATATATGGATATGAATCATCAGAACAACCCTGCTCTCTCCATTTTTTATACTATATTTCTTTGATTTGGTAGGGTCAGGTTTTGAGAGAGATTGGGAGAAGTGGGGAGCGGTTTTCTTTTATTTTTTCCCCCTATATTCTTTTTACTTGCTGAGTCTTGAGGGAAGAGAAGTGCTTATGAGTTTTTCACCTAGAATGGTGAGATTCATGCCATTAATATTTCTCTTGAGCCTTTAAGTCAACACCTGTGTGGTATAGACATGAGCAACGTTTGGATTGCAGAGGATTGATAGTCTGGGAAGGAAAAACACTATTAGAGTGAGGGTCCTGGAGAAATTAGACACAAAAGTAAAAACAGAGGAACAGAAATAAGCAGTTCAGGAAGTGGTACAACCCTAACAACTCTAAGGAGGAATAGCAATAATATTATAGTATTAAAAACAATAATAAACCATAAAATAAAGTTTTATTTCTCAAAATGAATCAAAGCAATGAAAAATATTTACTTTTGTATACTTCTATTTTATTTATATTCGAAAAGTTTTCTATTTTTTTTTAATTGCAAAGTCTTTGATCAGATCCTCAAAATTAATCTTATGTAACAAATCTGATAATTATATTTCTGATTATGTAAATCACTTTGAACATTATTTTAGCAAGTTTCAAGTGATTTTTTTGTGTGTGTGTGCTATAAACCATTTACCATTTCTGTGGTGGCCCAATTTTTTTTGATGCCCTTAGTATGTTCTTATTTTGCTTAATGGTTAATCCAGCACTGATTCACCTAATGTATCACTTTGCTATTAGAACCCTATAGTTAGGAAGAGAACCAGGTTCAAATATAACATGTTACTCCATAATATTTCTCTTGAACCTTTAAGTCAACACCTGTGTGGTATAGACATGAGCAAGGTTTGGATTTGAGGGGATTGATAGTCTGGGAAGGAAAAACACTATTAGAGTGAGGGTCCTGGAGAGATAGACACAAAAGTAAAAACAGAGGAACAGAGATAAGTGGTTCAGAGATAAATATAATAAATATATTGGGGAAAAAAATACTCAAATTTGAGCCTCCAGTATATGACAGATACTGTATGTTATTGACCCCAGAAAGATAAAAAGCAAATTTTACGGACCTTGGTGGGATTTGAACACACGATGTTAAAAGCTGGAATAAATATTGCAAGGCATGCTCTAATTATTCTGCCAATGAGCTACTCAGAGTAACTCTTTAACATTTAAACTGGCTATACCAGGCCCAAATGTTCTGTTTTGTGCTCAAACCAGAACAGATCTGGCATCTCACACCTACACTACAATGTCATTCTAAAAATAATCATAGCATTGAAATCTTGAATGTATGAGACGATACAGGATTAATTCAAAACAATGTGAATAAATAAGCATTACATCTGACAGAATAATCTGAATGCTAAAGAGTAAAGCATCCATGAACAGCTTGGGAGATCATCTTGTTTGAAGAAAAATTAATGTAGACTACAGTAATTTTTTTTAAATTAACAAATCAACATTTTAAATATTTTGTTTTCTGTCTTATATTCACAGTTGTTGTTGTTGTTGAACTTTGAGTCAGATCTAGCAGGCAAACAGAGAAATATGGTCAAAGATATTCCAACAATAACCATTGTAGCCATCCCCTCTTTTTAAAGGTATCTAGGAATTATTTTATCTAAAGCAGGGTGTTTTTTGTTTTTAGGTAGTGTGATTCAATGGTTATTTCTACCAGGTCAAGTAATCACATAGATGCTAAATATATAAAAGAAGAGCTTATTTAACCCTTTAGCATTTAACCCTTTAGTGTTCAGATTATTCTGTCAAATGTGATATTTGTTTATTTATATTGTTTTGAATTAATCATGCATTATCTTGTAATTTAGAGATTTCAGTGATGCTATTTTTTAGTTTTAGAATGACATGGTAGGGCTGAGGTGAGAGGCGAGAGCTGGTCAGTTTCAATATAAAACAGATTAAATATTTTGGCCGGATATGGCCAGTTTGAATGCTAAAGGGTTAAACCAGCCATATCCAGCCAAAAGTATTCTGCCTGTTTTATTTTCAAACTGGCCAGATCTGGTCTCTCACACAAACCTTACACTATCCTTCTAACAATTAACAGCTACCTCATCAAAATCTCATAGCTACAAGATAATACATGATTAGTTCAAAACAATGTGGATAAAAAAGGATTAATTTTGGAAGAATAATGCGAACACTAAAGGGTTAAACAGAGAAGGATGTAAAATGAAAAAATAAGAAGAAAACATGGACTGAGAGAGAAAAAGGCATGGAGTGAAAGGGAGAGAAAGTGAGAGGGAGAAAAGAAAGGGAACTAACAAAGATGAAAAGGAAAAATCTAAATCTAAGAGAAAGAAAAGAAACCAGTGACTTCATATTTTTATTTTGAACTGAATAACACGACAAATAAATAATAAATGACAGGATGTAAAGACGATAGAGTAGTTCATTGTTTTTTTACGTTTAATTTCTTCTTTTCTCATAATATATCACAGACAGAATTTCAAATTTGATGCTTGCTTCTACATAAAAATGTAATAATATATACATAAAAAAATGTAGTAAAAATATTGGGAGAAAATACTAATAAACACAAGAGTACTATCCAGTATAGGGGAAGAGGACACGCATTGTTAACAGGGTCACTAAACTGACCCTCATTACTTTAGCGCAGTGAGATAAAAGGGGAAACTACCCATTTTGGTTCTTTGAAATGGGAGACTCATTCTAATAAACAAGGAAGACTAATTAATCCCAGCTGTTATTGGTAAGAATTCTAAGGAGAGTCATAGATTCGTGAACACATAACTCATAAAATATTTATGTGCAACATGCGTTGTGTATATATGAGTGAAAATTACATGCACACATAGATATACATACATGCAAGCATGCATATCTCTGGGTTTGCATTTGTATATGTTTGGAAACAAGAAACTTTGGCATTTCATTACATTATCAAAAACCAAAGAGCATTATACATTACTGATTTTTACCAAACATGCTATAAGCCATATCAAGGTATTGTAAGGCTTCCTAGCTGAGTCGATGTTGCTGCTGCTGATGATGATAATGTGGATGATGTTGATGGGGATGATGTTAATGTTAGTAGGGGTAACCCCACCTCCAGCTTGTTTCAGTTAATATTGAATTCTATAATTAACTGTGCTAATAATTAAGCAATTAATTTTTGTTTTCCTTATCTGTAACAAGTATAATGAATAGATTAACTGTTTAATAGAGGGATGTATATCAATAGGAGATTACTTCAATTTAATTTTGGGAGGTAAAAATGGAGCAAAAAAACTGTGATACCTTCTACCTGAATGATTGGATACCTACATCATGTAGAAATAAAGAAAAAAAAAGAAAAAATAGAAACAGTTTTAAACTGAGAATTAAAACCAATTCATTGACTTGGGTGTCTGAAAGCTTACATTCTACAAGACATTTCCATAACACAATATTTAACACTGAACTATAATAAAAAATTTGACACATTATTTTGTAGATCTCCCTCATCACATGTAACTGAAGGATAAACTGAAAAGAGTGAGAAGCAAAAATTCTAAAATAACTAAAGTAGCCAATTACTTAGTTTAAAATGTAACATTTGAAGAATTAAATGAGAGAATATAAAATAATAATGTTTACAGTGCTCAGGTGCAATACAACTCATCGGAAAATGTAACTAAAAGTGCATAAACAGACCATGAAATAATGCAAAGGAAGTGAGTCATTAAAAGAAAAAGGGCCAGTTATCAGGTGTATTGTTGTTGGTGAATTTTGGGAAACATGGAAGTTTTCAGAAAGATATTGTGTCTCAACGGCTAACAACTAATGTGAGTAGTTTATTCCGTGCTTCAACAAATCAGAGTATGAAAAAATTAGAAAATATTAGAATCAAATCATTCACTGGTTCTGATAATCAAACCACTTCCCACAAGACACTGATTTCAGTCCAAGAAATACTGAAACCATGATAGTCATGTTTTTAGAGCAGAAGTCAGCAACAAAATGGACCACTGGGGGTGTTTGCTGTGGGCTTCAGACTTTTTTGGAAAATAGTTCTCTTTTTTTTTTCAAATGTGATGTCTTCATAGGTCATTGAGCAGTTGATGGCTCTTTGATAAATTCTGTGCATCAAGATTTCTTTAAATTTTGCTTATATAAGCAAGCATTGTCAGTGATAGAAATAGATAGGGTATAGCTGGAATATAAAATATAAGGTATCATTATCACTATTTAACCTCCACTTTTCATGCAGGCATAGGTTAAATAGTTTGACTGGGGCTGGCAAGCCAGAAGACTGTGCCAAACTGTCTGCTTTGGCATGGCTTCTACAGCTGGATACCCTTCTTAAAGCGAACCACTTTACAGAATGTAATGGACGTTTTCTACATGGTATCAATTAGGTCCAAGTAGCTTACAAGACAAAACCCTGCCTCTACTGAGAAGGGAGCAACATTGAGAGAAATAGTCTTGTGCCAAGGGATGAAAAGTTAGACTATGGTACAGGGAGAAACCAAAGAGTCTTGCAATAGAGAAGGACATGACTACTCCAGTAGGAAAAAGAGGAGAGATATATATCAACCAATATAACAGTATAGTCTTTTGGATATAATGTCTATGATATTTGTGTATAACTGCAACCCTGTTCTATATAGATATATGCAGTAAATTAATGTGGATCCTGTTGAAGTTTCATACAAAGTCAGCTACTAATCAGAGCTAAAGAATGCTAAAATTAAGTGAAAGCTTAGTTTTTGGTTTTGTTCTGTATGTAAGGTTGCCATAAGAGTCTTGTCAGTTATTGTGGAGTATCAAACTTTTCTAATACTCTGCTCTTCTCATTTCTCTCAATGAACATTTAATATAGTTTTTGTAACTACAGAGATTGGCAGTCCAAAATATGATGGAAAAAAAAACAATGTTGTTTGTAAACATTGCTTTATTGCAAATCCTAAAGTAGTAATATGAAGAAGAAAAACTGTCAATAGCCACAAATTAATTACTTGAATCAGTTGTAAAACTCATACCAAATTGGAGCCATTGCCCTGATTGGCCATGAGATAAATGATTCTCTTTAGTCACTAAGTCATTAATTTTCCTATTTTTGGCCATTTTCTGAGGGTGGGGGGAACTATTCAAAACGATATACAATACTTGGCAAATGTACAGTTCTCAATCAAATATATATAAACATATATACATAGGCTATTATCATGGAGAAGAGTGGATTCAAAAGACACTGGGTAATTGTTAAGGGTGCAACTTTAAGATAGGACACATGCCAACAAGGCATTGTTCTACATATTCTGCGGATAAAGAAGGTCATTGTACATGAAAACGTTCATTCTCTTTACTTATTTCTCTTTCCATTTCTCAGACTATTGTTTGCAGCAGCTGATGATGTTGCAAATGTTATTTTTGGATAACAACAAATTGATAATGATCCAAAAGGAAGACCCTAATACCATAACAATACATTTGTTTGTCATTGATGAGCAAGAAAAATATACAGGTTTTTTTTATTTTAGAAAAGCAAAAAAATATAAACGTCTATATTTTTCTTGCTCTTTTAATTTCGTGTTTTTTGTTTTTATCCCCCAAAAATATTTTCAAACCTATTGACAAACATTATATGGCAATATTTCAGCAAAGAAATATGGCAATTTTCAAAATAATAAAAATGCTAGAGCAATTCAGAAAATTACCTGTAACTCTGCTATTGATTGGTATAATAAGCTAATGTTTGGAGTACTATTTAGGTTCTAAGATAAAAAAAAAGAAAAAAGATTACAATGGAATGTCTGTGGGTTGGTAACATATGTGACCACAGGCAGTCTTGAGTGGCATGTTGTATGGTATGCAAAGAGTTTCAGACAAGCTTAGACAGATAAAAAAAAGTTGGAAGCTATATTTACCAACTCAGATACAAGAACTTCATTGAATCTCTTATTTTATCTAAATTTGTTGTTTTATTTTTTTTCATCTTCATATTATTCTGGAGACTAATGTTTTTTCTTTTCTTGCTGATTAAGAGTAAATTAGATGTAAATAATGTTCATTTATCTGGGGACCATATCATATATTTTGGGGATTCTTACACATTGGACGTCCATAATTCAGAAATACTATCAACAAACTAATGTAGGAAATAGGATATAGTGCCCGAGTAATCTTGCTCCTTACACAATCCATGGGCTGGATATGAATTAAGAACTGGAAGTTATCCAACTCTTAAGAAAATAATATATCATTAGGTGTCTGATTTTCTCACTTCATAATACTTATGCTATCAATCCCACATAAACTGAGGATAAAAGACCAAGGATATCACTTGTCTACTAATACAACACACTGACTGTGGTAAGATTTGAACTCATGATCTTCTGGAAAAGTCTAGCAATAATAACCTTACAAACACCTTCTTTCATACATTCCTCTTTAGGGATGAGAATGAGATTGCCAATGCTTAACCCAAAACAAAACACTCTCTTGTTAAAGAGAAATGATCTATCACCAACTATTTAGTGTTGGAGCTACAATAAAATGTACCCAGGATATACTATAAAGTTGGTGCTATGGAGGGCATTCAGTCACAGAAATCAGACTAAAAATATAACTACAAAGCAAGATGCTGACCCCCACCACATACAAGCTGTCAATGAGTGCAGTAACTCTGAATAAAAACAAACTCAGATCATGTGGATCCATCCATTTCATACCAACATAGAAAGCAGGCATAAAACAATGAGGATGAAGGATGATTATAGTTTCAATGTGATAGACTAATAATTTATTAACCCTACAGGCATAACTTGAAGTCAGAAAGTTGAGTTAGCAATACCAAATGACAATTAAGTTAGCCCTGTTCTTTATCATAATCACCTTACCAACTAAATTATTTAAAAGAAAGGTTATCTATTTTGCAGAATAATTTCAACCAGTACCAAGAGTTGCTGCTGGTTGAGTCGACAGCATGTCAGGTCTAGCCAGGGTCTCACATTACACCATGAAAACTTTCAACAAAAAAGCTGTCAAATCTTTCTCAAATCATAACCTACCATCATTAAAAAATTAAGATGCATTGAATAATATACCTCTAGATATGTTATGCCAAAAATTAAAAATAACAGGGTTGTCACAGCTGAAATGCTTTTCGTTATAGGTTTATACAATAAGGATTGACTTGGAGTTAAACAGTAACAACACTGAACATGCCTCCATGCTAGAAATAGTAACCAAATAACTCGCCTCAAATCACAATCCTCAATATTTTTCTTCTTACTTGAAATTTGGGGTTGGAGGGGCTAGCTGATAACATCAACCCCAGTGCCCAACTAGTACTCATTTTAGTGACCTTGAAAGGATGAAAGTTAATGTCAACCTCAGTAGAATCTGAACTAAAGGGTTGGAGAAATATCATAGAGCATCTGGTCCAGTGCAGGAACAATTGTCAACTTGCTGCCTTAACACAATTCTCAATATATATATAATGAAATTATTGTATACAGTGCTCAGGTGCACCACAACTTGTCAAAAGTGCATATAAAGTATATGCATTAATGTACAAATGTCTGGGAAGTGAATAGTGTATAAGTCAGATACATGCTTGTGTGTGTATGGAGGGGGGAAAATCAGGTGTAGTGCTGGCGAATCTCAGGAAGCATGGAAGTTTTGAAGGATGCAGTGCTCCGACAACTAACAACTGATGCCGGCAGTCTGTTCCATGCTTCAGCAACTCTTAGCGTGAAAAAGTGTTTCCGAAAGTCATGGAAGCTGTGCTGTTTTCTGACTTTGTAAACATGTCCACGGGTGTTAGACAGGTGGAGTTTGAAAAGGTGCTCAGAGTTATTTATTGCTTGTAAGATGGTTAATAATTTTATGGGTGTCTGCCAAGTCAGCTGCCAAAGAAAATGCTGGAAGTACACATTGGATAATGTCATCCTAGATACACAATGTCTCAGTAAAAAATGGGATTGTCATGAACAGAATTTCTTTGATCAGAAGTCTGATTTGGGCAGAGCTGACATGAAACTTAAACAGCCACAACAACAACAATTTCTCAAGAGATTGCTTGAAGTGAGTATGGAAACCTAATTTAGCAACAATGCTTCAGAAATGATTACATACCGAAATGATTACAAAACAAAAATAATTATGCTATATTTGTTCCATAATAAAGCTCTAACCATAAATACAATTTCACACAGCACTGACCATTTCCAATATAGAAATCGGCAAAATATAATGTCAAATCCATCTCTCCGCTAACGCAATTATTTTCAATTAATACACTATGATTACTGCTACCTCAGCAACTAATACCATCACCCTACAGCAACAACCACATCTACTATATATACAACCGACAACACCACCAGACAGTACAACAACCACAACAACTATCACCAACACCATTAGACAGTGAAATGACCACCTCTACAACTACTACCAGCACTACCACTATCCCATGACAAAGATTACTGCAATTATACTGTAATGATAACCAACACTGTGATAACTACCACCTTTACTATTACTACTACTATTATTACCACAACTACCAACACCACGCTTCCATTTCCATAGCAACCACCACTGCCAATATGAATAACCATGGTTACGAATACTTCCACTACTACTAATGCTACAATCACCCTGACACCACCACCACCCCCATCTTCTAACAAAACTACTTCAAACACTTCCTTCTACCTGTACTATTATTACCATAATTGTTGCACCAACTATTACAGTAACAACAACAGCCTATACAACTCACACACCCTTTCAATTCATACAACACTACTGCTACCACTGACCACCACCACCACCACAGCAAAAACCAGTATTAAGGTTTGGTCAATATATCACAAAGATTTTATTTTATTTTTACATATCTGTACACATACACATATGTAATACATACATACATACACACACACGTTTGTGTATATATATATATATATAAATATATATATACATACACACACAGGCATATATCTGTTTACATCCATTTAGCTCAACATTTATTTATGTCAAAACCAAACCAGCCTTTTTATGTTAATCAATACCAATAAAACCAGCCTCAAGTTTCATAACATTGTACAAAAACTATAGAAATTACCTTTTATTGATATTTTGTTTTTGGCGGGGATGGGGGAAGGGGCCTCCTTTTTTTTGTCTTTTTTCCTTTTCCTTCTTGCCCTGCATCACTGAATTCCAAAATTAACTGGAATTTCAGTCCTCTACCCCCACCTCAACCCCCATTCCAACTCACCCCATTATTTTTTATTCTGACCATATCGCATTCCTAAATCAGTCAACCAGTTAAACAAGCTTTGGCTAATTAAAAATCGTACTGTTACCTTTTGCATACGTAGATGGGCTTATTTTGTTTGTTCAATTTGGGTTGTTTTTTTGTCGAATTCTTTGTTGTTTTTTTTATTTTGTTTCTTTTTTTTTTGGTAGATTGGTAGGGGCAAAATAAATAATTATAATAATTGCAGGAATAGCTATCACTGGTCAGAAATTTCTGAACTAATGGAATCTAAAATCTACTGTTACCTATTTCATCTTTCATGTGTATGTCGTGCTCTCTCTCATGCGTGCGTGTAAAGGAATGGGGATTTGGAATCCAGGCTGGTACCTTATTAGCATGCTAATATAATGCAAATCTGGTTAACCACATCAAATGATAAGAAGGGATATATAGAGTCTTAATTCTTTATTTTGAACAATATGTATATATATATATGTATATATATATATATATATATCACATGATCACATGACCGACCAGGCTATCAGATGTTGTTACACATCGCTGGTCACAATGCTGTTCGCATTGTTTTAGCTTTCAAATGACACCACCCTCTGGCTAAGCGGGCAGGCCAACAGAAGAAAGAATGAGAGAAAGTTGCAGTGAGAGAGTACAGTAGGGATCGCCACCACCCCCTACAGGAGCCTCGTGGAGCTTTAGGTGTTTTTGCTCACTAAACACTCACAACGCCCTTTCTGGGAATCGAAACCGCGATCCTACGACCGCGAGTCCGCTGCCCTAATCACTGGGCCATTGCGCCTCCACATATATATATACATACACACCACACACACACACACACACACACACACACACCACACACACAGAGGATTCTTCTGTTTTCAGTGTATGAAGGTCCAACAGCCTGTAGCTGTTACACTACCCACACAGATAATTTGTTTCCAGCGATGAAAGTTTGTGTAGGCCCTGCAGCACACAGATAGCAAAATGTTGGTGCAAATATTTGCCACAAACTCAAAGGACAATATACCTGTCGCCTTCAGGTAGAATCAGTATGATACTGAGTACAACAAAGCTAGCCATTTGTAATCTATATGCTGGGTTTCCACACAGTTTCCATATTAAAATGAACTTTTGCAAGATGCCATGCAATGGGAATTGAACTTAGTACTCATGATTGCAAAGAATTTCTCAGCCAGGCTTATATACTCGCACACTTTGTGTATTACGCATAAGATTATATTTCAATTTGTTTTTACAGGTACACGAATGGCTCTGTGGTAAGAAGCTTGCTTCCCAACCACTTGGTTCCAAGTTCAGTCCCCTTAGGCAAGTGTATTCTACTACAGCCTTGGACCAAACAAAACCTTGTATGTGGATTTTGGTAGACAGAAACTGAAAGGCGGCGGTGAGCTGGCAGAAATGTTAGCACGCTGGGCGAAATGCTTAGCAGTATTTCGTCTGCCATTATGTTCTGAATTCAAATTCCGCCGAGGTCGACTTTGCTTGTCATCCTTTCGGGGTCAATAAATTAAGTACCAGTTATGCACTGGGGTTGATATAATCGACTTAATCCCTTTGTTTGTGCTTGTTTGTCCCCTCTATATTTAGCCCTTTGTGGGCAATAAAGAAATAAGAAACTGAAAGAAGCATGTCGTGTGTGTGTGTATGTATTTGTCCCCAATTACTACTTGACAACCGTAGCTGGTGTGTTTACATCCCAGTAACTTAGCAGTTCAACAAAAGAGAACAGCAGAATAAGTACTAGGCTTAAAAAGAATAAATACTGAGAAAAATACTTCAAGGCATTGCTCTGGCATGGCTGCAGTCTAATGACTGAAATAAGTAGAGAATAAAGGACATCCAAACAGATACGTTTTATATGTAAAATAAGGTAGAGAAGACACTTTAATCTTTCCAAGATCATTACAACTTATCTGGAGCTGGTGCTATAATAAAATGCAATCCCAGGAGACTCAGAGTGGTTAGCAATAGGAAGGCCATACAGCCATAGAAAACAGTCTATAAATGGTAAAACATGCCCCCCCCCCACAAAACACACACACAACCCATCGAGATGGTCAATAACTCCAAATAAAAACTTGTTTGTGATAACCAATCTAACCCATGTTGTGTATAAAATCAGACATGGTGGTAGTGGTGATGAAGATGATGATGGTGGTGATGAGGGTGATGATGATGGTAGTAATGTTGAAAATTATGGTGTTGAAGATTATGATGATGGTGGTGGTGATGGTGATTGATGATAATGATTGATGATGATGGTGATTGTGATCAGTGATGATTGGTGATGATGGTGACTGGTGATGATAGTGATTGGTGATGATAGTGATTGGTGATGATAGTGACTGGTGATGATAGTGATTGGTGATGATAGTGACTGGTGATGATAGTGATTGGTGATGATAGTGATTGGTGATGATGGTGGTTGGTGATGATGGTGGTTGGTGATGATAGTGATTGGTGATGATAGTGACTGGTGATGATAGTGATTGGTGATGATAGTGATTGGTGATGATAGTGATTGGTGATGATAGTGACTGGTGATGATGGTGGTTGGTGATGATGGTAGGTTGGTGATGATGGTGGTTGGTGATGATGGTGACTGGTGATGATGGTGGTGGGATGACGGTGGTGACGGAGATGATAACAGTGAAGAAAATGAATATGAAGATGATAATGAAAACGATGATTATAATGATATGCTTGAAATAGAGCAATCATGTACACTCATATATTTGTAATGTCCTATTTGTTGCCCCTGAGGCAAATGAAGAAATTACTTCTTGAGCTACTACTCACAAGAGACAGAGACACGAGCATCATAAGAGCTATAGCTTTTTTTTTTTTCCCTTTTCCCTCCTGTCTCCCTTCAGCGATGACATTAGCCCCTTAATATGACTGACTAGACAAGAATGTTAATGAGCTGGTCCACTCATTAAAAGAAATTGTTACAGGCAATTGCAGAGAGTATTCGAAGTATAAGGAACA
>NC_043008.1:52862938-52922938 GCF_006345805.1 Octopus sinensis
ACTGCAAACATTTCGCCCGGCTTGCTAACACTTCTGCCAATTCGCCGCCTTAAGGTGACCAATACCTTTGGCAATATACCGTGCTTGTGTAGACCTGCCAAGCCAAATGAGACAGTAGTCATGGCTGATATTGGTGTCAGGTCAATGGCACCTATGCCGATGGCACATAAAAAACATCCACTACACTCTCAGAGTGGTTGGCAGTAGGAAGGGCATCCAGCCATAGAAACCATGCCAAATCAAACTGGAACCCGTGCATCCCTCCGGCTTACCAGTTTTCAGTCAAACTATCCAACCCATGCCAGCATGGAAAACAGACATTAAATGATGATGATGATATATATATTCCATTATTCTGCAAAGCAACATTATTAATATATATACATTCTGATTGAATTGACTGTGTGTTGACATGTATCTCCTTACGACAATGTAAATTTAATCAAGATACCCTTGGCTTGAAGAGTAGCCTGCAATATACAACTCACTTGGATTTTTACTACTTTGGAGGTTCTGCTCACACTGAAACATATGTAGCCCAGATATTATCTACTCCATTCCTTAACTCGTGTGTGTGTCTGTGTGTTTGTATATAAATGAAAATGTGTTTATATATATGTACACATACACATTTAAACATGTGTGCATATATGTGTGTGTGTATGTGTGTGCATGTACACATGACCACACACTTATATAGCCAGTGTATATATATATTATATATATATATATATATATATATGACGTGTATGCATGTGCACAGGATTTTTTTTTTCTTTTTGTTTATTTTGGGATATTTTTCCATTTTGAAAGCAAACAGCACTTGTAGCTTTTTCCGGCACACCTAGAGTGGGAGATAAAGATAACAATGTAAAATTGATAACAGATCTCTTGTGGGAGTTAGCAGTTGAAGAGGGGGGGGAGAGGCAGAGAAGGATTGAGAAAAATCATTGTGCTTACTATTATTCAAGAGCACCCTTGAATAAGTTGTAGTAGTAAGCATGTAGATATTAGAGTTTATACTCTAATAATATATTTTGCTAAACCTGCAAAGTTTTGTGTTTTTAGGAGAATGATTCATTGTAATAACAATCTGGGGTATTTATATTAATAGAATTAGGGCCAGCAGCCTTTTTTTTTTGGGTTTCTGTTTCTAGGACTGATTCCTTAAAACAATATACCATTATTCTGCAAAGCAACATCATTAATATAAGTGTAGATGATATTGTTTTTGCAGATCCTGCAATCTTCTAGGATCTATTATCTTAAAATGTCCAGTGGCAAAGTGATAAGGAAGAGATGGCAGTAATAAGTGAAACGCAGGAGAATTTAATTTCTAATCTCTATGTATCATTAACAAAAGCAGTAAGTTGAACTGTTTTGAATTGCAGATAATCTCCATTATATCATTCCCAAATACTTTTAGAAAGAGACAATGTATAGTTGGGAAAAGAAAGACCAGTAACATGCAGAATGTCTTTTGATCAAAGCTCAACCAGAACTGATCTGCAGTCAAAAGCAATCACACCTGACCTTCATAGTTTTGTACTTCACAAACCTCATTTGTACACTCCACTACCATAAGAAACTCCGAGGGAGCCTTTACATAGCTCTAGCTTTCTGGTATTAAATGAATGATTGAGGTCTTGACTGCCCCAACCTAAGTAAGACGATGATTAAGAAAACTAATACCAATATACAACTGGTTCTTATATTAATGAGATAACAGACATCAACCACTAATGAGATTTCAATCACCCTAACATCAATATTTTAACATCAACTTTTCTATGTTCACACAGGTCAGATTGAATTTGTAAAAGATTTTCTATGACTGGACACCCTTCTTGTCATCAACATTCACAAGCTAATATTTCACTTTGGCCATGTTTTCATTGGAAATGATGGTCACTGCTTGTACAACAGGAAAACTTGTTTACAACTGCCATGCAATGTCAAGACAAGAAGACACGAAAACACACACACACAACAAGTACAAGCTTCTTCCACTTTCTGTCTGCCAATGTAACCATTAGGGCTAGGGTTGGAGATACTCACCCTAGGTGTCACACAATGGAACTGAACCCAAAACCATACGGTTGGGAAGTAAAATTCTTACCTACACAGCCACACCTTATAACAGCACATCCTATGCAAATAGATACAATAAGAACAAGAGCACTCAGAGAGCACAAACCACTGCCAAGGCAGCGCCAACGTCCTCTAAACGATTAGCCAGAGATGATTTTTAAAATGAGAATATCTGAAATAAACTCAACTGCTCTCACAAATGAAAATACTAAAAATGAACCCGACCTCTCTCAAAAATTAAGTAAAAAACCAGAAAAATAATCCAGAAACCTTGTCCGGTACTGGATCAATCCCAAAATCAAATCAGTTTGTGCCAGTCAAGAGGCCAAATATCCCTGAAAGTTTCATCCGAATCCATCCAGCGGTTCTTGAGATATCTTGTCCACAGACAAACAAACAAACAAACACAACTGAAAACAATACCGCCACCTTCATTAAAGCAGAGGTAATTAATAAGAGAAAATAGATAAATAAAATGAAACAGTTGGCAGAATTGCTAGAGTGTCAGGCAAAATGAAGTGTAATATTTCTTCCAACATCTTTACATTCTGAGTTCCAATCCTGCCAAAGTCAATGTGACCTTTCAGCGTTCTGCTGTCTATAAAATAAAGTACAATTACTAGGGTCAATATAATCCACTAACCCTCCTCAATATTTGTGATCTTGAGACTATGTTAGAAATCACTACTACTACTACTACTACTACAGTGATGTCATGCAGTACTAAGTTTTTTGTAAACAGGGTGAACAGTTCTTCAATGTGGATTAGAATCTCTGAGCCATTTCCTTTTTTTTATCCCAATTGCCTCTCACTTCAGTAAAAGCAAAACCTCTCATTTCCTGTGCAGTATATCTACAGAGTTTCACTTAAGTAAATAGAACAAATCATAGTTAATTATCATTGTTTTCATTTCATTACAGCTAAATTCCTTTTTTTTTTTTCTTTTTCTTTCATAGAATTTTATTATCACTTTTACCATTTGCTGCAAAGTGCTGGAATGCTTCACCGTTCACTCTAAAAAGAATTAAGCACTTGAGAGATATCTTTCTATATGAATGTGCTACCAAATTATTGCAAAGTTCAGCCCATGAGGAAGATCTTGGTTCAACACTGATTTTTTTTTTTTTTTTTTTTTTTAGCTTAGTCAAAAGAGAAGTGCAATGTCTCTGACTGTTTACAGGCCCCCAAGACTGGTGAAAGGGAAAGCAGGAGGTATCCTCAAATATTCTCAAACTATCAGCCTGGCCTGAATGTTTACAATAGAGTGAACTCCCTAAAGATACTCAAGGACTTCCTAAAAGTACTCCAAGCAACCCATGATGAAATTGAACTCAGAATGCAAAAAGCTGGGAAAATACTGCATGGCATCCAGTTTGATGTCTAACAATTCTGAAAATGCACCGTCTTTGACTGGTATTTCTGATATGGCATGATGAAATACATCTTAGTTGCAGAGGAAGAAGAAAGCATTTTCAGTGATAAGCGATTTATTCAGTAGAGTGGTGAATGTATTTGATGTGTTGTGTGGTTGGTGCTATGTGTTTCAGAGTCAGATGGTTATTATGCATAGTATACAGAGTGTAGTACTGGGACTCACACTTAATTGGAAAGACTTTCATTGTAGTGTCATAAGCATACAGCAGGTGTACAATACATAACGACAACAAAGGTGATGAACTGACAATCATTATCATGTCAGATAAAATGTTTAGTGACATTTTCCCCATCTTTGTGTTCTGAGTCCAAATGCCATCAAGGCTGACTTTGCCTTTCATCCTTTTGGGCTGATGAAATAAGTACCAGTTGAGCACTGGGATTGATGTAAAAAAAAAAAAATCAGGCTTTGTGCCCATAGTAGAAAGAATTATTATTATTATTATTATTATTATTTGGCAAGCTGGCAGAACCATTAGGACACCGGACAAAATGTTAAAGTGGTAAGTCGTCTGTCTTTGTGTTCCAAGTTCAAATTCTGTTGAAGCCAAGTTTGCCTTTCATACTTTTGAGGTCGATAAAATAAGTACCAGTAGAGTACTGGGGTTGATGTAATCAGCTAGCTCCTTCCCCCAAAATTTCAGGCCCCGTACCTATAGCAGAAAGGGTTATTATTACTACTACTACTCCTACTACTACTACTACTAACATAGGCACAAAGCCAAAAATTTGGTAAGGAAAGACAGTTATGTTGGCCCCAATATTTGACTGGTGATAATTTTCAAGACTTGGTAAGGAGGAAAGGGTATGCTAACCTTGATGGGATTTGAACAGCAAAGAGGCATAACTAAAATACAACATGACATTTTGTCGTGCAACACTATCGATCCTGCCGACAACCACCACCACCCCTCATAATAACAATTACAGCATATCACAATGTCACTAGAAACCAATAAGATTTAAAATAAAATAACAAAAGCAAAAAAAAAAATAATAAATAAATGATGTTAGCGTTTTATCGCTTTTCTTTCTTTCGTTCTTTCTATCTTTCTAGCAAAGGTATTTGAGTAAATTCCTTAAATCATTAAACCAGATTTCCTTTCCAACAGCAACAAATAGCAATAAGATGCTAGTGATGATGATGATGACGATGATGATGATGATGGTGTATTGTCATTGTTATTGATATTGTTATTACTGCTGTTTTGTTAATGTCGCAGTGAAATGATCTCATCAAAAGATGACTTTAAGAGGGCTGCTGCTGCTGATGTTCATATTGTTGATGTTGTTGTTGTTTTAGCTTCAGTTCTTGTCTAAGTCTATAGAAACATTTACCACAGACTGCTTAATTTGTCTAGTAAAATGTAAAAACAAGAAAGAATGTGAAAGACAATGGAGAGTGGTGGGGAGAGATGTAGGAAGCAAGTAGAAATGGTAAGAATGAATGAAGGAGAGAAAGTGAAGGAGGGAAAACAATAACAGAAGAAAAGCTGGAAAGTGACTGAGGATGAAGAACTGAGATTGAGAGGGAGAGAAGAGAGAGTAGTGGGAGGATGTAGAATGAAGAGAGAGAGTGAGTGAGAGAGGAAGAGTAGAGAGTGAAGCGAAAGAGTAAAGAGTGTGTAGAAAGGAAAAGAATGTAAAGAGAGAAAGTGTGAAAAGAGAGAAAGAAAGCACGGCAGAAGACAAGAGAGAAAGCGTGGAAAAAGACGAGAGAGAGAGCATGATAAAAGATGAAAGAGAGAGAGAGAGAGCGTGGAAAAAGACGGGATAGAAAGCGTGGAAAAAAAACGGGAGAGAAAGTGTGGAAAAAAAAACAAGAGAGAAAGTGTGGAAAAAGATGAGAAAAAGCGTGGAAAAAGACGAGAGAGAGAAAGTGTGGAAAAAGACGAGAGAGAGAAAGTGTGGAAAAAGATGAGAGAAAAAGCGTGAAAAAGACGAGAGAGAGAGATCATGATAAAAGACGAGAGAGTATGGAAAAAGATGAGAGAGAAAGCGTGGAAGAAGATGAGAGAAAGAGAAAGCTTGAAAAGAGAGAGAAAGCCTGAAAGAGAGAGAGAAAGCATCAAAAGAGAGAGTACGAAAGAGAAAAAGAGCATGGAAAGAGAAAGAAAAAGTGGAAAGAGAGATTGAAGACAGGTGAAGAGAGAAAGCTTGAGAGAGTGAAAAGAAAGCATGGAAAAAGAGAAAAAAGATAGAAGCAGTAGAGAAGAAGAAAGCGAGAGAGAAAAGAGAGAGAGAGAGAGAGAGATAAAGAAATTGACAGGGTGAAGAAGACGTGGAGAAAGACAGAGAGAGAGAGAGAGGGGAAAAAGCAACAGACAGAAAAAGACAGAGAGAAAGAGGTGGGGGTAATATAGAGATAGAATAATCAAAACTGGGGGGGGGGTAGAAAAAGGAGAAAGCAAAGAGAGAAATAGAAAGATATAGTTTGGTGCTAGAGGGGATAGAAGTGAGAGCGATAGAAAGGTTGAAGAGGAATAATGAGGAATAAAAATAGATAATGATGTAGCAGGTAATCCAATTCCACAAGAATTCCATTCTTCTTACAGTGATTTCGTTTGTTACTTGGGTTGTTATTGCTACTGTTGTAGTTTTGTTTTTGCGTTGTTGTTTTTTTCTTCTTTTTTTCTATTTCTTTCCTTTCCATTTCCATCATTCTTTAATTTTTGTTTAGATTTGTTTATCTGCGATGGTATTTATATATATATATTTTATTTGTATTACATTTTTTATTTGGTTTTGGAAGGAAGAAGGGTGGGGAGCAGGTCGGGTGTAGGTGGGAGTTGGGTGGGGGGCAACAAAGTTGGTTGTATGTATTGTTTGAAAGTGGATATCAGCTTCAGAGATAACATAGGAAAGATAGATAGATAGATGTAGTTATAATCACTGTTGTATGGTATGGTGTATCATACAGTATATAGTATCATAGAGTATGGTATGATATAGCACAGTATTATATCATATGGTATGATATAGCACAGTATTATATCATATGGTATGATATAGCACAGTATTATATCATATGGTATGATACAGCTTCACTGTAATCATTGTATCACTTAAATATAACTATTACTGTTGTTATAATATGGTTACAGATTCTAAGAGGTTTTGCTGTGGTTAGCATATTGTAGCAGCAGCAGTAGTAGTAGTAGTAGTAGTAGCAGCAGTGGTGGTGGTGGTGGTGGTAGTAGTAGTAGTAGTAGTAGTGGTGGTGGTGGTGGTGGTGCAGCAAGTTGTTGTTGAGTAGCTAGCTCCTAAACAGCCCTGAATAAGCAAACAAAATGATCAAAAGTGTTCCAGACTTGACCAACCAGACTTTTTATCAAATATATATAGTGCATGTATACATGTAATACATAGACTATTGTTACGGTAGAAGTAAAGACGGTGAGGAGAGTAGTAATAGTAGCAAAAAAAAAAAAAAAAAAACTGGTATTGCATTTTGCAGTTAAGTAACAGCTCTTGTTGTACGGTATGGCAGCATGGTCTGGTATGCTATGCACAGCTATGTAACGTCTTCTGTTGCTCTACTGCAATGGTTTGTTCTCTTATTTAAACTCTGCAGTATTATCAACTGTTAGTATTATTTGTACAGTAGCGTTGCAATTGCGGAAATATTGCTGTTGTTGCATAGCCCCAGGTTAGCTTTGATCAAGAGGAAATGTCATTGCTTTATTGTACGGTTGGTTGGGTTATACTATATACATGTATCCATCATCATTATCATTTTACACTCACTTTTCTACATTGCCATGAGTTGGACAAGTGCTTTTTTAGACACTATGACCAGATGTCCATCCTGCTACCAACCTATTTCTTTATTGCCCACAAGGGGCTAAACATAGAGGGGACAAACAAGGACAGACGTAGGTATTAAGTGATTGAGAGTGCAACATCCTAACCACAAGGCCATGTGTCTTCACAAACACACACACACACATATATATATATATATATATATATATATAATATAATCATCATCATCATATAACGTCCATTTTCCATGCTAGCATGGGTTGGACGGTTCAACCAGGGTCTGGGAAGCCAGGGGGCTGCACCAGGCTCCAGTCTGATCTGGCAGTGTTTCTACAGCTGGATGCCCTTCCTAACGCCAACCACTCCGTGAGTGTAGTGGGTGGTTTTTACGTGCCACCGGCACAGGTGCCAGGGGAGGCTGGCAGCAGTCACGATTGGTTGGTGCTTTTTACGTGCCACCGGCACAGAAGTCAATATTTGTTCACATATTAAAATGATGACTCTTACAAGACTAGTTAGGTGTAGTCTTCTTTTTGGAATCCACTCAGAAAATTTTAAAAAGTGGTAACTATGATTATTCTTGTAAGAAGCAATATTTAAATAGACCTTTCCAATATCTAGCTTATTTATTGTGTACTTTATCTTAAATTGTTCTCCCAGTTATTCATGACTTTTGGGTTGTTTTTTTTTTTATGTAAATGGGAATGTACATCAAACACACAGAGGAGAGGGGAGAGAAAGAGAGAGAGAGACAAAAGATGAATAAGCACTTATATATGACATGATAGACAGACACATACATGGACAGATACAGTATGACAAAGTAGTTAAAATGTATTTTGCAAACATGAGGTCAAATGTTCAATCCTGTTATTTGGCATCTTAGCCAAATGTTATTTTCTATTGCCTTGGGGCAACCCAAAACCCTGTGAGCAAAATTGGGTAGACGGAAACAGTTTAGAATCCCGTCAGATGAATTATGCCAGTAATCCAAAAGGTCCAGTCTTCATATGCATATCAAATTGATTGCACCGAAGAATTGTTATAACTACACATGTCTGTGGAATACTCAGCCACTTACTAATTCAACGAGCTTGGAAATTCAATTAATAAAAGAAACTACAAACTCACAGCTGAAAACCGAGACCGATATCCATCTACACATACTGTTGTGTATATAGATGTAATACAGTAGGGTTATGCTAGTATTAATATAACAGTATTAGAATTATGTAAGAGATACCAGTGGTGCATCATGGTAAGGTTATTATGCTACCACTGCTTACTATCACATGATTGACCAGACGATCACTTTGGACGATGTGCTTTGGACCATTTCAGCTTTTGAATGATGCCACATTGTTAGTTAGGAAAGCAGGCCAATGTTCCCCCTGCTCAGAAGACTAGTCCATCACAGGGTTCATCCATTTACAGCTGAGTAGACTGTAACAACATGAAATGAACTGTTTTGCTCAAGAACACAATGCACAGCCAGCCTGGAAATCGAAACCACAATCCAACATTCATGAGTGCAACATACCTAACCTCTAGGCCACACACCTGAACTGCTGTATATACTGTTGTAAAACTCTAGGAGCAGTAGTGTGTTAAGTACTGCTGTGTTACTGGTTTTTAAAGCAAACAACAAACATTGTATTACTGTCAAGCCATTGAAGAACACCTCTTCACGATTGCTCAAACTATTAGAAATAGCAGCCAAGTTTCCCTAAAGATTACAACCTGCTGTCTTAAAAAAAAAAAAAAAAAAAAAAAACGGGATGCAAAGTACACATTATAATATAATTGTGTGTGATAAAAAAAAATGCAAAAACACAGGCTGATCAGGGCTGGAATGCCTTTAATACAGTTGCTTGATCAACCATAAGGACTAAATAAATAATTTAGTAGTGTCATGCTAATGAGGAAATCTATACATGGTCACTTTGACCAGCTAGAATCAGCTGTAAAATCTCTCTCTCTCTCTTGCTCACATGTCTGCACAACTTGCAGCCTGGGGTTAAAAAAAACACAACTTATTTACATCATAGTGTTGTAGTAGTATCACAGTATGAAAGTAGACAATGCTACAGTTGAGACAGCTCTACAGTACAAATATAGTGACATACTAGTATTACACTATAGTAGTTCTATTGGACTGGACCAATGTTGCACTTGACTGGTGTTGCCGTGCCAAACTACTACAGGTTTATCACCAACTTTCTGAACACTGATGGTCTGGAACCTTTTATAATAATAATAATAATAATAAATGCACCCTTTTAAAGCTTAGCCAGGCTCATGGACCCTGTTTTCTAGTTTCAATGGCGTATGTGTTCCCCAGCCAGACGGGACGCCAGTCCATCACAGCATTACTCATTTTTGCCAGCTGAGTGGACCGGAGCAATGTGAAATGAAGTGTTTTGCTCAAGAACACAACGCGTCACCCGGTCCAGGGATCGAAACCACAATCTTACGATCATGATGCTGACACCCTAACCACTAAACCACGCATCTCCACGAACCTTTTATAATCTGCTCTAATTTACAAACAGGAACTTCAAATTCTTGTGGCCACCAGACTAGTTTACTAGTACCATGCACAGTATGGTGTTAATAAATTTGTATTATTTATACTAATGAAGGTGGTGGGTGAGCTGACTGAATCAGCAGCATGCTGGGCAAAATGTTTGGTGGCATTTTGCCCATCTTTATGTTCTGAGTTCAATTTCTGCCAAGGTTGACTTTGCCTTTCATCCTTTCAGAATCAATAAACTAAGTACCAATTAAGCACTTGTGTCGTAATTGACTTAACCCTTCCCCCAAAATTTTAAATTGTTGTTTATACTAATGTACAGAAACCTAGATTTCATTTAATATTCATTTAATTTAAATGTGTTGACCAAGGTAACCACACCTTGTTTGGAAAAAATTCAATAAACCAGAAAAGCTTTAGAACCAAAGATTCTAAAAAAAAAAAAATGATGTTAGACTGGAGTAGTGTTACTGCTCTAGGCTGGAGTCACTATATCAAACAAATGTTGTTGACTGAAGAAAGGTTATTGTAGTGCTCTAGTATCACTATCAGATTAGTACTATGGGACTGCAGAAGTGTTGCTGTACTGCACTAGTGTCCCGAGTCAAACTAGTACAGTGGTGACATATGTAGCACAACACTTAATAATAATAATAGTAACCCTGTATCAGACTAGTGCAGTGATAAGCTGGTCATAACGCATAATAATATTATGCTTACTAATACTGAACTAATGTCACATAGTGGATTTGTATCATGGCATTGTAGCAATGCTGCAGTTATGCAACAGTGCTGCAATAATGGCTATAATTCTTCAGTTATAATAGAACAGCATTGCAGTAACTGAAGCAATGCCGTAACACTAAGTACTGTAGTAATAGAGTAGTGGTGTTGCAATAGTCAGACAGTGAAGCAGGCTATTCCTCGAGTGACGATTATCAAGTATATTTTGCAATATAGTGAATTCATCATCATCATCATCATCATTTAGCGTCCGTTTTCCATGCTAGCATGGGTTGGACGGTTCTACTGGGGTCTGAAGCCAGAAGGCTTCATCAGGCCCAGTCAAATCTGGCAGTGTTTCTACGGCTGGATGCCCTTCCTAACGCCAAATAGTAAAGTGTAATTAGTAAAGTGAATTAGTAAAGTGAATTAGTAAAGTGATGGGGTAAAATTAGATCGGTACACTAAATTTGTTTTAGCTTTATTTTTTAAAAAATCATCATCATAATCATCGCCATTTAATGTCCACTGTTCCATGTTTGCATGGGTCAGACAGAATGTGCTGAAGCAGATTTTTTCTATGGCAGGATGCCCTTCCTGTTGCTAACCGTCACCTATTCCCAAGCAAAGTAATATTTCCCCATGGGAACACACGTTTTTCACAGAAGATGAGAAATAAACATTGCTTGTATAACAATGATGGTCATTTACAACAATCATGGGATGTCAAGACAGGGGCACATACATACATACATACACACACACATACACTGCATGTGAATGTGTTTTACTTTCCATCTACAAAATCCATTCACAGCACTTTGATTGATCAGGGCTAAAATAGAAGACATACCCAAGGTGCTACACAGTAGGATGGAAGAATCCTAAGCTTCATAACCACACAGACATACCTGTACCACCATCATTTCTATTCTCACATCTACTTAAATAAACTTTCATGCTGGTAAATTTTAATTTCTACTCTGGAAACTAGTAAAATATTTGCCATTTATATTGCACTGACCTGCACTACATCATGTACCTATTTAGATTATGGTAGACAAAGCTGCTTGTTTGCTATGTAACTATGCATTCAAGTATAGTTATGTTCCAGTGACAACATAACTATAAATCATTCAGCCAATAGGTTGATATTTTGAGGTGCTGAGACAAACACAAAAGATTTTAAAAAAGCAAAAGAAAAAGAAAGAAAGATTCAAGCCACAGTATAGTGGTTTCAGGTTGTGTGCTAGTCACTACGATAGGGCATGTTGACCCTACTTAACACAAATCTCAGGCTCAGTTGACTCCAGCTGATAATATCTGATGTGGGTCCCTGTCCAGTGTTGCAGAGTCCCAGTTATGGATAAATAGCTTCACTGCTTTGTGAGGCAGAGACCAGGGAATAAAGCTTAAAATAAATCTGGAATGGAGTCCCTTAGGTAGTCTGATGGTCTTTTGGTAACTCCTGTATCCAAACTAGTGTCAAATGTACTGTTCTACACTTTGTGGACTACACCAGCAAGGTCAAGCAAAGGGAGTGGTCCCAGTATTTGAGCCACCCAGAATCTATGTATACCCTACCCAGGTTTGCACTCAAGACATATTACTTCAGTGCCGTTTTGAAAAGCAGCAGCAACAGCACAGAAAGGTCCCTACAGAGTTGGCATGCAGCCAAACCCTAAGTGATCAGTGATGCAAAACACCATTGTCTCTCAATATAGACAGATGCCAAAGAAGAATGCACAATGACTCGTCAAAAGTAGGAGGTGAAAAGACAGTGCCACTGATTAGGATATTTCCCCCAATAAACATAGAAGAGTATTTTAAGTTACATTGCTACACACCCTTTAATGAACAATGCTTAAAAGATAACCAATATTTAAACTGTACAACTAGGTAACATAATATCAGTCCAAATATAAACTCATATTCAACAAAGATGAATGCTAAATCCACCCACTTGGCTAAATCTGATTTTAAGTCGCCTTCACTTACACACACACAAACACACTGTAAGACAGAGTAGGACACATGATATATGAGTGTGTGAACAGCAGATAACATTCAAGTCTCATTTGGAAACATAAGACAAGAGCTATTGTTACTCTTTTAAAAGACAATCTGTTCTAAAGTAAAATAAAATAAAAAAACAATTTGTCTTGCAGATATCTTTGGAAAAGAAAAAGCAAAAAGAGAAAAAAAAAATGGAAAACAAAAATAATTAATAGATAAGTTAAAAATGAATACCTTGGAGGATGGTGAAACAGAAAATAAGATTAGAAATAGACAATAAGGTAATTCATTTAAATGCTATCAAAATATTTGGATATTTTAATAGTATTTAAATCTTATTGGAATTTAAGTTATCAGATTATTGAACTCATTGATTTATGCATTTCTTTATTCATTTATATATATTAGCATTTTGTTGTTCATTTAATGTTATTAGCAGAAACTGGTTGAAATTCAATGGTTTGGATATTAGAATTTCCAAGAGTTTTAGGTTTACTAATGCCTGGAATTTTTGGGGGGTTTTTATTAAATTTGTTGGTTAAAATTGAACCTAGAACAAGTTAGTAAATAGAGGATAAAACCAATATGTTGCTCACCTATCAATCACTGGCCATGATTTCTATCATGATCATCATTATCAGCATTATTATCATCATCATCGTTTAACGTCCATCTTCCATGCTAGCATGGGTGGGATGGTTCCACAAGAGCCGACCAGGCCGAAGCCTGCATCAGACTTCTGTGACAGTTTTGGGAAGATTTCTACAGTTTGATGCCCTTCTTAACATCACCACTCAGCAGAGTGGACTTAGTGCATTTTACATGGCACAAGCACAGGTGAGGTCAGTTTTGGCAAGGTTTTTACAGTTGGATGCCCTTCCGAAAACCAACCACTTTACAGTGTGGACTGGATGCTGTTAAGTGGCACCTGCACTGATAGGGTGACCAAGTACTTGCAAGACATAAAAAATATACATAACTATTATTGAGCCAACAAGCTGGCAGAATCATTGCCATGCTGGAAAAAAAAGCTTAATGGCATTTGTTCCAGCTTAATGTATACTAAGTTCAAGTTTGGCCAAAGGTCAACTCTGCCTTTCATCCTTTTGAGAGTTGATAAAATGAGTATCAGTTGAACACTGGGGGTCATTGTATTGAACTACCGCTTCCCCAAAACTTTCAGACCCTGTGCTTATATTAGACAGGATTATTATTATTGTTATTATTATTATTATTATTACTGAAGGTGTCAACCTGGCAGAATTGTTAACTTGTCAGAGAAAAAATGTTTAGTAACATTTCTTCCAGCTTCTTTCCGAGTTCAAATTCTGTTATGGTCAACTTTGCCTTTCTTCCTTTTGTGGTTGATAAAATAAGTACCAGTCAAGCATTGAGTTTGATGTAATCAACTTGCCCCTCCCAACTTGCTGGCCTTGTGACAAAATTTGAAACCATTATTATTACCTCCACCTTAGCAAAAGCAGAGGTATTGTTTTCAGTAATGTTTGTTTGTTCATGGACAAGATATTTCAAGAACTGCTGGATGGATTTGGATGAAATTTTCAGGGATGTTTAGCCTTGTGACAGGCACGAACTGATTAGATTTTGAGATCGATCCAGTACCAGACAAGGATTCTGGATTATTTTACCATTTTTTTTAATTTTTGAGAGTGGTCAAGTTCATTTATTATATTCTTGTTTGTGAGAGCTATCGAGTTCATTTCAGATATTCGCATTTTAAAAATCATCTCCTTGAGAGGACATTGGTGTTGCTTTGATGGAGGTTTGTGCTCTGAGTGCTCATTATTATTATTATTGCAGGTGCCCTTGGATAGAGGTGTAAAATGGGAAATACTGACAGAATTAGATGATACCGCGTTAGCCCACCTGCAGGAAATAGGTACTTATTTTCTGAATTAGGTTTTTGGGTTTTTTAACCGATTTTCTCTGGTCCTGAATATACATTCAAATAAATATATACACATATAAACATGCATGCACAAACTGCTATATAATGACAATGATAAAAGAAAACAAACCAAATTGAAGATGAATAACATTCAATGAAAATGAACAGGAACTTTTTGTAGACTTTTGAAGTTAGAAGTGTTTGGGAAAAATCATTTTAGGAAAAATCATTGAGATGTCAGAGAGAGAGGGAGAAAGAGAGAGAAGTACAGAAGATAACTTTAATATAGAAAGGAAATACAGAGTCTGGCTGAGAGGCATTGGGGTGGGGGGCAAGAAAGTGGGAGTAAGAGATTAAGTAAGAGTGAGAGGAGAGAGGAATGTACAGACATGAAGTTAATCTTCATTCATGAAATAGTCAAAAAAAGGAGTACAAACAAATAAACTACAGTTTCATTCATGACAATGGGAAATTTTCCAGGGAAACCTTCTGCATGAAGAATAGTTAATAGTAGTATAAACCTAGTTAATGTAATAAGCCAATGAGAAGGACTAAAATTATTTTGAACTCGGGTTTTCCTTTCCACCACCACTTAAACATTTATCTTTTACTTCCTTCTCTTTTTCTATTTCTCTTCATTTGTCCACTGCCTTTTCTTCCTCTCTAGTTTCAGTATTTCCATTTGCTTTTCTTTATACACTACAGAAATACACTATTATATTACACCTTTGCAATCACATTGCTTCAAAGAAATAATTATATATAAGGCTTGGAAAACGAATTTCCTAACAGCGTGATGAATCCAAGTAGGTGAAATTTCAGAGTCACTGCCAACTGTTTCTTTTTAAAAATTATATAAGAAAACAGGTGAATGTTTAGTGTCTTCATGTCTTCACATAAACAGTATTTGAGTGGTGGTTAGTTCCTGTTTATGTATCTTGTAAACAAATCCTGTATTTTGGCAGCTTCAATGTGTGAAGACCAGTGGAATAAAGGTACCTTACTTGAAAACATAAGGGTTGGCAACAGGAAGGGCCCTCCAACCATAAAATACCACCTCAAAAAGTTTCTTCCAAGCCATATTGATAGAGAAAAAGCAGACATGAAAATGACAATGGTGATGATGATAATGATATACACATGAAAATGTACTAAATTTTGAGCTTGTACACAGATCAAAAATTAATTTGACCTCCTCATTTCTTGACATAGAAAATATGCCAAAGCTGACACTGGCGCTCAGCATAGCTTAGTGGCTCGCTAAATCCTGTCAAACTACCCAATCTATGCCGGTATGGAAAATGGACATTAAATGATGATACCGCTGAGTTTTTTGGTTAGCTCAGGGCTGTAGTAGAAGACACTTGCTCAAGTCACCACACAGTGGGAGTGAAACTAAAACCAGGTGGTTGGGAAGCAAGCTTCTTAACCTTAGAACCATGCCAGCATTTTAATATCAGTTTAAAGCATTATTTATAATCTGTTCTTTGATTACTAGTAAAGAGCAATAGCTAAATAATCCAACAAAAAAACCACTTCAAAATTCGATCAAATTTACTGTAATATATATATAATATATATATATATATATATATATAATATATATATATATATATATATATATATATATATATATATATAAGACTCCTGTCACAACCTGGGACCTTGAAGACTGCTATAACGCATGAAAGTATACTAGTCCCTTAATATTTTATATTCAAAATTTCATCTACTCAATAAGACAATACTTCATTTCATTTTACTATATCTATATTATTTATACTATATATTCTATATTCTACATTAATATTATAAATAAAACATAAAAAACAGACAGAGTTGGAATTTCTTTGAATAATACATGTCCCTTTATACACGATCATACAAACCCCTTTTTATTTATATATATCACACAAATAAACAAACAAAAAAGAAGGAAAAAGAGAGAGAATTGGAGATTTCTTTTAAATATATTTTTTCCAATTTCTATAAGAGATAAAGTCTAATTTGAAAAGATTTACACACAGATGCATAATTTGAATAATTCTAAGTTCATTTTCTTTTGCCAGCACAATCTTTGGGATTTTAAAGCTATTGGGGTTACAGATGAAAATTCCTATTGCAGACATGGTGCCAGTTCTAATACAAAGAATATTACATAATATGGCTAGGAAGACACTGTTTCAATGTCATTGAAGAGTATCCAGCTTTAATGACACATGCTCAAGCAATTCAAATGCAATTATTCAAAATTCATAGAATATTTTGTCTTCCAGCATAAAAAAATAACATTAAAAGCATACATAAATTCATCGATTGATATTTTCTGGCTAATATTTGTTTCTCTTTGAATGTGTGCATGGATGCATATACACATGTGTATGTATGTATGTATGTGTGTGTATACATATATATGCATACATATATACACATGCATAAGTATATACATGCATATAGACATGCATAGATATGCATATATCATACATATATGCATATGTAAATACATATGTATATATGCATACATATGTGTTTGTGAGTCTATATATATATTATTAATAGTTACATTGTAATTATCTCCACATAACATATTTTGTTTCTTTTTCTGTTCAATATCTAGATCGAAAGGCTCCTAGACTAATCTAAAATTCTATCTTCTTTCTTTCATTCATTCATATTTTCATTAAAAATAGAGATTCAATGAACTAGGTGTCGAACTAGACCACATCCAAAAGCACCACTTTACCAACTGGCATAACATCACAGACACATTCCTGTTCCTTCGGCTCACAGATGCACCATCTCTTTCTGCCTTTTTTACTATAACATCAATGACCTCTACTCCTTGAAGCTGACAAGTCTCAAGCCAACTCCATTCAAGCAATCCATACTCATTTCTCATCTCCCTTGATGTGTCCTTTCTACTCATTAGGCTCAGTCCTTCTTTCCCTAAGCATCCATCCTCTGGAACTCTCCTCCTTGCTCGTGTCTTTCCTGCTAAGCGTTGAATTACACCAGCTTAAGTTAGAGCATTAATGATATCAAACTCACCAATTTCAGTGGCCTTGGATAGACCATGCACATTGCTCCTTTGCGTAGACCCCTACCAAAAAAAAAAACAAAAAAAAAACACAAATACCCTTCTTAGAAATATCTGGTTTCTATAGTCAATAGTTCTCCCTACAAGGTCCAGTCCTTGTTGCAATTGATGATTTATGTGCATCAATGACCCTGAAAGTTATACCAGCAGAGTGGAAGCTCCTGGTAGGGTCTCCTATGCCAGGCAGGTCAAAAGGCAGAGGCTAGACTAATATGGACCACCTTTCCCCAGAAGTAAAGATGGGTTTGTATAGGGCCAACAGAGCCAATACCTCTACCTAGAAAAGGACAGGTACCGAAAAACCAAGGACAACTCAGAAACAACAAAACCTGGGAGAGGAAAGTCTTCCTTCCCTCACTCTACAAGGGAAATATATGTGGTGCAGCAAAATCTGAAAGGAAGCTGCAAAGCTGTAGGGATCCAACTGGTCAGAAGCCAAAAAGACAGCCCAGGTGAGAGAACGGGAGAAAAATCATCAATGGCCTAGTCTCCATAGGGAGCAAAGGGTTTAATTCTTTAGCATTCATATTATTCTGTCATATGTAAGCCTTATTTATTCACTTTGGTTATCATGCATTTACCTTGTTACTTCAAGATTTCAATGATGTGATTATTTTTAGAATGATATTGTAAGGTGGGTATTTGGCAGAAACATTAGCACGCCGGGCGAAATGCTGAGCGGTATTTCATCTGCTGCTACGTTCTGAGTTCAAATTCCGCCGAGGTCAACTTTGCCTTTCATCCTTTCGGAGTCAATTAAATAAGTACCAGTTACACACTGGGTCGATATAATCAACTTAATTCGTTTGTCCTTGTTTGTCCATCTCTGTGTTTAGCCCCTTGTGGGTAGTAAAGAAATAGGTATTGATATTTAGAAAGGTATTGTAAGGTAACCTGGCCAGTTTGAACATTAAGCAAGTAGAATATTTTGGCCGGATATGGCCAGTTTATGGGTTAAGTAAATATAGTGAACAGTAGTTTGTTCGACTAAAACCCTTCAAGGCAGTGCTCCACCATGGCCACAGTCAAATGATTGAAACAAGTAAAAGATAAAATATATGTATATAAACAATAATATATATACTTTAAATTTTCACTCATGACTCTTGCTCTGTGGTCAAGCATAGAGAGTTGGAATTTTAAGCTGCTAATAAGAGAGTAAACCAGTTTTCTTTGAAAACTTACTTGTTGTTCGTTTTACTTCGATGACCATGGAGAGTATCTTTACCATTTGCATTCTTTTGAAATAATGAGGTAATCTGTGACTAAGACTTGTTTGTAAGTTCACTAACCGCCAATCTACTACTAGCAAATTAATATAACTAACACAAATAATAAAAGCTAAAGCAAAAAAAACAATAAAGCACTCTATAGCTTTACTTCAACAATTACTTATAAAGTTATTGTTGTTGTTCACTCCCAAGTCAGCTGTGAACGAGCAGACCAATGACCGAAAGCTTTCCAAATGTGATCATTCCATCCTTTTTAATGTGCGGTGAGCCCAGGACCAGAGGATTCAGTGTGTCCTTTTCTGTGATTGCAGAGTGTGATTTCAGTGACTTTGATTGTTATTTCTAGCAGATAGGGCAACCATGCAAAGGGTTCCTCAATGGCTCATATGCAGAGAGTGAGAGTGATATAAGTGGATGAAGTTCTAAAGAATGTATTTGCTTTTGATGATATATATAGCTTAGGTGTATCACAATCCTATAGGGTCATAAGGCCAGAGATTATCCTTGATTCCATGATGTATAAGTGACCACAAGTACAATACTCTGCTGAGTTGCAAATAGTTCACTGGAGAATGTAAGCATTTACAAAGTTACACATGCAGTATGTGTGTGTGTATTATATATACATGCACACATACATGTATGCCATGAGCTTCTTTCAGTTTCTTATTTCATTATTGCCCACAAGAGGCTAAACATAGAGGGGACAAACAAGGACAAACAAAAGGATTAAGTCGATTACATTGACCCCAGTGCATAACTGGTACTTAATTTATCGACCCCGAAAGGATGAAAGGCAAAATCGATCTCGGCAGAATTTGAACTCAGAACGTAAAGACAGATGAAATACTGCTAAGCATTTTGCCCAGTGTGCTAATGTTTCTGCCAGCTCGCCGCCTTCTTTTAGTTTCTATCAACCAAATTTTCTCGCAAGGAATTGGTTGGCCCAAAGCTATTATGAAAGGCACTTACTCCAAAGTGTGAGACTGAACCAGAATCAAACTTCTTTTGAAACAGCCAAGCCTACATCACACACACAGTAGCTTTGTATAGTTGCATAAGCACTCAAACGTTCAACAACAACACACTATATGTGTTATCTTTTAATGTGAACAACCTATTACATTTTTCAGACCATAAAATAGCCCTTCATAAACGAGACTACTGTGAATACAACACCAAACAAACTTTTGAATTTAAAAATATATTCAATATAATAATTTTATTATATATGGCAATTGAACCAGTTGTGACTTGGTTTATATAGGTGCCCCTGCATTACAGAAGTGTTTCTCAAAATCTTGCCATAACATGGAATTCCATATCTGGAAATATATTTTCCATTGACTTCAATATACCATGGATGCAATGTTTCCATAACATAGTGATGTCTGATTCCTCAAACCTCTAGAGCTGATTGCCTTTACAAGAGGCTACAAAAGGAACTGTCCAGAGTTGTCATTATTATTATTTACGCCGGACAGAATACTTAGCAGAATTTCATCTATAGCTACGTTCTGAGTTCAAATTCAGCCAATGTCATATTTGCCTTTCATAGTTGATAAAATAAGTACCACTTGAACACTAGGGTCGATGTAATCAACTCGTTTCCTCACCCAAAATGGCTGCCCATGTGGCAAAATTTGAAATTATTATTATTATTAAACAACGGAATTTCTAACTGTCATATAATAAATAACAAACTTGAAAAGATTAAGCTTCATTAAAGAGATTTAATGATACTTTGTCTGCTTTCATAATTTCTTGAAATTATCTCATTTTTTTCTTCAAAAGGCAGCTAATAATAGCTTTTAGGTTTTTGCTTACTTTCTGCAACTAAAAGACAAATTTCAATTTGTTAAGAATATCTCTGGAGTAACATTACTCAACAGGGTGCATAACTCAAAGATCAGGGAATTTCTCCAGGCAAAACCACTACTTCTGCGCTTTAAGGGGTCACAGCAATGTTACTACAGACTTGTGATTAGAATGTAGCAGGAAAGAATCACAAGATGGATTCTTCAAGCCAAGCCAACTGGCAGGAGACCTAGGGGTAAAGCAAGGGGAAGATATTTGGTTGATGTCCATAGTCTCATTTGGTCACACTTAGGAATCCAGCAAGCAAGTATCACAGAAGTTGCTTCTGACAGGACTCTACAAAGCAGGTACTCATATATGCAAGTATATATATACATATATATGTAGGTATTTACATAAATGTATGTATATATGCATATATTTATATATTATTATTATTAGTGTGTGTGTGTGTGTGTGTGTGTGTGTGTGTGTGTGTGTGTGTGTGTGTGTATATAAAATTATAAATTAGGGTATCTACCAGATACCACAATGCTGAAAATAGCAGTCATGATCTGACTCTAAAACCACTTTAATTGTCCATATATCAACATATATATCCATATATGGACAATTAAAGTGGTGTTAGAGTCAGATCTTGGCTGCTATTTTCAGCATGGTGGTGTCTCGTAGATACCCTAATTTATAATTTTAATAATTATTACCTTTGAAGGTTATTTTTTCCATGCTGACCACTTGATAAAATCGTTATTTTATTTCAAATTAACGATCTTATCCTTTATATATATATATATATTTGCAGACATTGTATCACCACCAACCTGAATTGTCTAAATTCATGGCATTGGCCAACTCAAGATATTCTCCTTGCTTCACTTTTTGTTATAAACAGTTAACTAAATACTGATTTCTTCACATGTAGTGGGGAGGTGGTTTTGCAATCAGAACAGCCAGATTTTCAAACACAAAAACTGTTATACAAATTTTATCTGGAAATATCAGCCTCTATTTTTTTTCATGCTATTTGCATGTAAAAACAGACACATAACACATTTATCTGTAACAAATTTATCACACCTTCTTTTCTATGCAACTGACTTTATGTGGAACTCTATCATATTTGAAATATAAAAAGTACAGCAGGGTATTTCTAAGCTTTCAGTAGTTTTTTTTTTATCTAAGAAGAGACAGAGAAGAATTCTTAGCATTGGTACTATAGAACAGAGATAGATTTTAAATTCTATAAATCCAATGTGCTTTGCTTGAAGATAAATTATTTAAGTTCAGTAATGCACACTAACAAAAGCTCATTCATTGGTTGAGCTACTAGGCGATCAAGCAACATGCTAGAAACAACAGCAAAATATCTCTCAAACTGCATCCAGCTCTTGAAAGTAGGAAGAACATGTTAGACAATGTAACCACAGATCCACACTGCAAGACAAAAAAAAACAACAAAAAGAAAAGCAAGCAGGAGTGGCTGTGTGGTAAGTAGCTTGTTTACCAACCACATGGTTCCCGGTTCAGTCCCACTGCCTCTACCTTGGGCAAGTGTCTTCTACTATAGCCTCGGGCCGACCAAAGCCTTGTCAGTGGATTTGGTAGACGGAAACTGAAAGAAGCCCGTCGTATATATGTATATATATATGCGTGTGCGTGTTTGTGTGTGTCTGTGTTTGTCCCCCTAGCATTGCTTGACAACCGATGCTGGTGTGTTTATGTCCCCATTACTTAGCGGTTCAGCAAAAGAGACTGATAGAATAAGTACTGGGCTTACAAAAGAATAAGTCCCGGGGTCGATTTGCTCGATTAAAGGCGGTGCTCCAGCATGGCCGCAGTCAAATGACTGAAACAAGTAAAAAAGAAAAGCAAGCAGCCTGATCAAGGCTAGGACACATTTAATTATAGGCATGACCAAATGCAAATAGAACTGACCTGGAGTTAATAACAACATGTATCAATTAAGTAATGACCCCCGACCAACTTCATAGATTGGACACCAATGTAATAACTAAAAGTACATAAGACAGAGCCACAGAGAGAAATTTAGTGAGGCATAACAAGGTTACTTTCAGGCCCCAGGAGGAAATTTCTTCCAAAATTCAAAAAGGACTTTTTTACTGTTTTTCATTTCAGTCATAGGACAGTGGCCATGCTGGGGCACCGCCTTAAAGGGTTTAGTTAAACAAACTGACATCAGTACTTATTTTTAAGTTTCGTATTATTCTATTGGGCTCTTTTGCTGAGGTGTTAAGTTATGGGGATGTAAATAAACTAACACCAGTTGTGAAGCAGTGGTAGGGGACAATCACAAACACACAGACACACCCACATACACACGATGAGCTTCCATAGTTTCCCTCTACCAAATTTACTCACATGTGATTGGTCAGCTGCATGGTACCTTCTACTTAAGGCGGCGAGCTGGCAGAAACGTTAGCATGCCGGGCGAAATGCGTAGCCGTATTTTGTCTGCCACTACGTTCTGAGTTCAAATTCAGCCGAGGTCGACTTTGCCTTTCATCCTTTCGGGGTCGATAAATTAAGTACCAGTTTTGCACTGGGGTCGATGTAATCGACTTAATCCGTTTGTCTGTCCTTGTTTGTCCCCTCTGTGTTTAGCCCCTTGTGGGTAGTAAAAAAATAGGTACCTTCTACTATAGCTATAGTAAAAATCATGTGACTGCAAAGCAATCTTAGTGGGTTTTACGGGAGTTTTTGGGTGGGGTGAGGTTCCTTGTCCAGCACAATCACAAGCCTCTCCTTGGCTCTCCAGGGTAGACCAAATAATCATCTTGAACCAGCTTCATTGGAAGTTTAATCAGTTTGCCAGTAGTAGGCTGGAATGAGAGGGTGTATGATGGTCATGCTTGGGTCTGGCAGTAACTTTCAGATGATGCCAATAAGTAGGCTTCAAGTAAGATCAAGGTATAACAAAGCCAGATGTCTTATGTGGACAAAGAAATTATTTATTATTTGATTCTAAATTGTGAACATGAGCTCCGGCCACCATAAATAATACAAATATTAAGATAATGATGATGATGGTGGTGGTGGTAGAGAGAGAGAGAATGAGAAACCAAATGCATGACAAAGATTAAACAAAGCTAGGCATTTAATCTAACACACTACCAATTCTGACATTCATATTGAAATCAATATGTTTCTTAACAAGAAAGAACCATACTACATCAAATACTTGTCAGATCTACACAAGGTCTCAGAACAGAATCCCCCAACAATATTCTATTCTTCAACAACACAAAGAGAATTGCCTAGTAATTCTACCATGGAAGTCTCTCTCTCTCTCTCTCTCTCTCTCTCTCCCTCTCTCTCTCATCTTGTAAAGGAATATTAATTGCATTAATCTGACCAGTATGCCGCAAAATGAAATGGTCAGGGGATTAACACCCCCTTTTTATTAACCAATAAAAGTATTGTGTGTGTGGGTGGGTGTGGTGCAGGCATGGCTGTGTGGTTAAAAAGCTCATTTTGCAACAATGTGGTTTCAGGTTCCATCTCACAGTGCAGTACATTGGATAAGTGTCTTCTACTATAGCCCCAGACTGGTAGATGAATTTGGTAGATAGAAACTGTGTGGAACCAAGTCATTATATCATATTATATATACAAACACAAGCAAGGGTAGAGCCCCTTCGGTTATGAATGACCATGGCATTGCACCTAGAAAGTTACCCCCTGAGGCACAAGTCCGGGCAAGGTTGTTTTATGGAAGACCAGCAGCCACCCATGCATACCAGCCTCCCGTCTCCACACCACCGGTGTTATCCAAGGGAAAGGCAACTTATTTCTACAGCTGAATGAACTGCAGCAATGTGAAATAAAGTGTCTTGCTCAAGAGCACAACATACATCCTAGTCCAGGAATCGAACTCACTACCTCATGATTGTGAACCCAACAAATATATTATACACACACGTCTTTGTATTTGTCCCCCACCTCTACTTGACAACCAGTGTGGGTTTGCTTATGTCTGCAACTTAACAGTTAAGCAAAAAGAGACTGATTTGTTTGGCTAAACCCAACAAGGTGGTGCCCCAGAATGGCTGCAGTCCAATGAGTGAAGCAAGTAAAAGGTAAATGTACAGTCTCCCAGCGCAAAAAGAGACTGATTGCCCTTCTACTATATTCCTGGGACAATCAATATCTTGAGAGTGAATTTGGTAGACGGAAACTGTGTGGAAGCCCACACGTGTATGTGCGTGTGTTTGCCCTCCATTTGACAACTGGTGTTGGTTTGTTTACGTCCCTGTAACTTAGCACTTTAGCAAAAAGGGATGACAGGATAAGTGTCAAAATTTAAAAAATAAGTACTGGGGTTGATTTTTTGTTTTTTAGTAAAAACCCTTCATGGTGATGCCCCAGCATAGCTACAGTCAAATGACTGAAATGAAAGATTTATTATAACCGACACTCATAACAGAAAATCACTTGGTATCAGGTACTATGATTTTGCTAAGTTTTCTAAGAGGCCATGCAGTGACAAAGAGATCCTTGTTAACCCTGACACTCTCAACCCTGGAGAACATACGGTACGTAAAATATGGAAGCAGAGAGAGATATACAAGAAGAGGGCTGGTACTTTATTCACTGACCCTGAAAGGACCGAAATGCAAAATTGACCTTGTGGGATGAGAACTCAAAACTGTAGAGAGCTAGAACAAATATCACAAAACATGGTATCTGTTGCACTACTGACTCTACTGATCAAGCACCTTATACACCACCGTGTGCATGTGTGTGTTAACCCAAGAAAGAAGTAATGAAAGTTGTTTCTGAAGAGGTTGAACCCCGTTAAAGAGATGGAAACGGTTAGCAGCAAGTGTAGAGAGACAATGCTGCAGAAGACCCATCCAACCCATGCAAGCATGGAAAAAAAGGACGTAAAATGATGATGATGTATATATGTTCACATGTATGCATGAATGCTTGTACATATGTCATTGATTATGGTGCAGCCTTTTATAATGTACTGTAGACTGACATGCCATGGTGCAGCACAATGTTAGCTAACTAATCGCACGACCCTGTTCCAATTCTCAGTTGGAACACGTTCATTTTCACTGCATTTCCTTACTTTTCCAATTTCCAATATAATTTCTTATGGTGCAATGCGTATGTAAAAATAAAAATAAATTAAAAATAAAATCGAATTATATATAGTTTTTTCCCCCCTTTCTTTTCTCCAAACTACCAAACCATGGCGCTTAATATGCACGAATGTTTGAAGAATAGGAATGCCAATACGTATGTCTACAACCCTTCCTGTAAATCTAAAGTGAATAAATACACTATACACATAACGATGACTGAAGGATATTCAATCATATTGAACATTTTTGCTTGTTACTTAAGATTGGACAAATTCAACGCCAATATTGATTTCTTTACACTAAGCAACAAAGCAAATATTTCAGGAGAGAGAGATGTTGGGTTATAGTCAAATGAAATCGACACTAATTATAAATATTGATTTCTAACGCAGGCGCATGGTTTCAAATTTGGGGAGGGGTTATGGTCGATCAGATCGACTCCTGGTACCCAAACGCACTTATTTTATCGAACACGGAAGGATGAATGACAAATATTGACCTCGGCGGAATTTGAACTGAAGACCTATAAGATCATAATTAAATACCGCAAGACACATTTTATCCGACACTTCTAGCGATTTTCTACCAATAAAATAAATACGACAGGAGGCTTGAATGTCAAAAGTAAATGGAGAGTGAAGAGAAATTGTGCAAATCAGAAATAATCAATTCCTAGTGTCTATTTTTGATTGGTATGTAAATATTGAATACCAAACAATATAGGTAAACAGACGAATATAACAACAGTCATGTATTAGATTTTGTTTACTCCATTCAAAATGTTATGCGATTATAGAGTATTTGGAGAGGGAGAAGGTTATACGTATACAGACGTACATAATATACACGCACATATTATATTACAACGGAGGAGCCCCTACACGGTCACTCGATCAGCTAGAAAAAGCAACCAAATCTCCTTCAAATTACACCCTATCGTATTATAAAGATGGGCTGCTCACGGTTAAATGCATTTCGGTTTTATAAGTTTATTCAATCAGTGCTGTCGCTAATAAGAAACCGAACAGACAAAACACACAAACATGTGCGTGCGCGCATGCCATGAGATAAGGAGGGAACTTCTTTATCGCTCAGTTTATTAGAAATGTCCTCTCAAATTACTTCCTACTTTCCTTGAAAGAGAAAGTATAGATTGGATAACGCAGTCCACTGCTTGAATAAAAAGAGATTGTCACAGTCGAAATAGCTTTTATCATAGGACCTGCTCGACTAATGCTGATTTAGACTAAACATTCACTGTACGAACACGTTAACACACACAAGACTCAATTAAAATAAGAATGATAGTAATTTTAAGTTATATGCGATTAAAGGAGCATATGAAACATGTCCGAATACACGAGGGAATATACATGTGCCTTTTGTTGCATCGATGCAACGCAAGATTGCAAGTATACGAGCAATATGTCCCATACAGATATCTAACCATGTATATCTAATTGTAAGGAGCTAACGCGGGAACCTCATCAGTCACTGAAAAGGCTGGAAATAGTTACCAAATCCCAATCTACCGTCTTCAGAGAGACGCATTCCATATTATACTACCAGGTTTGCAATGTCCAACGGAAGAACGAGATGGCCATTGCTAGAAACGCTTTTGACCATAGGCCTACTCAGTCGGATTTGACCTAGGGTTAAACGACAACGCCCATTTTGAATACGGTCCTAAACGTTGAACTCATTATCTATTTCTTTACTACCCACAAGGGGCTAAACACAGAGAGGACAAACAAGGACAGACAAACGGATTAAGTCGATTATATCGACCCCAGTGCGTAACTGGTACTTATTTAATCGACCCCGAGAGGATGAAAGGCAAAGTCGACCTCGGCGGAATTTGAACTCAGAACGTAGCGGCAGACGAAATACGGCTACGCATTTCGCCCGGCGTGCTAACGTCTCTGCCAGCATTTGCAAGAAGTAGATGCATATGACATCTGCTAGAAACAGTAGCCACAGACACCTCAAATAACAACCCACGGTCAGAAATTAAAGGAGGGATGGTCATAGATGGAAGATCTTTGGTCACAGATATGCTCAGTCACGGTGACCTGGGCTTAAACTGCAACATATACATGACAATATTATATATCTATGCATTGTCATATAACTATATACGCTTCCACGTATTACATATGCTTTAGGCACCACAAATATACTTACAGATGCACCCATCCATGCATGCATCAAACGCAAGCCTATTAGCACGTATGCATCATACACATGCAAACACTTAGCATCTTCTGAGCAGCAGATTTGCATATGCAATTCACCCATCCCAAACAGACATGCATTATTAGCTGCATCTCCACCCAAAAGCAGATATTATTATTATTATTACCCGATGTCTTTGCCAACCCTTCGTGGTTAATAAGGGAAACGTTATATTTTACTACTACAACTGCTGTTACTACTACCACTACTACTACTAGTAATAGTAGTAGAGTTATATTAGTAACCCCCAAAGGCCTAGAGTTTAGTACCAAAACACCTGTTTGACAAGTGCCTTGTCACGAAACCCTAAGCTTTTGAGTCACTTCCGTAACTGCACATCAAATACATACATACATACATACATACATACATACATACATATATATATATATATATATACATACATCTGTGTGTGTGTGTGTGTGTGTGTGCGTATTTTAGGTTCGATTGGATAGACGTGAAGCACATAGATAGAGGAGGTCGTTAATGAGGAGTAGGAATAGTAGTAGTATTGGTGGTGGTGGCGACAGGGTAGAAGCTTTTTGTGTTTGGATGTTGTCACTATAGAGATTCGCTTTAGCAGCAGTGGTCAGAGAGAGAGAGAGAGAGAGAGAGATAAAGCAAGCAACAGCAGAGCAAGGAAATCTCCCAGATTCAGCAAGAACGACGACAGAGTGACGTTACCAGAATAGTTCAATTAGTGAAGAATCTATAAATAGATGTTTGCAGCACATTGGCACTGCCGATTGGTGTCGGAATTTCCCGGTGCAGGCGACTTAAGCTTCGAAAACACTTCCTTGCCAACACTCTTTTTCATTGATTCTGCAACTGGAAACTATTCAGATATAATATCATTCAATCGTTTCCTTCTCTTTCTTTCTGTCTGTCTCTTCCTCTCGCGTTACTGCAGTATTCCTCCACCGCCACCGCAGTCGTCAGACTTCATTTGATCTGATATATATTACAAAGAGCTTTCAGATGAGGAAAGAGAGAGAGAGAGAAGAGAGAGAGAGAGAGAGAGAGAGAGAGAGAGAGAGAGAACGAAAGAAAGAAAAACGATGCTCTCCGTTAATATGACACACGGGTTACACTTCACTTCAAAGAATGGGACAGCTTCTAAGAAAAGAACCACTTCACAAACACTTTCCTCTACTTCTATTTCTAAATAAATTTATCTATATTTGATCAATTGTACAACGTCACTACCAACTTCACAAATCATTATTGACAATACTCTCATCTAATTGATTTCCTTTCACTAGGTACGAGACCGATTGCAGCTCTCGTATCTAAACAAGAGGTGGTGGTGGTGGTGAGGAGGAGAAATCGATTGCTTCGATGCAGCAATTATTTATACTTCTTTTATCGACCGTCGTCACCGTTCTTCTCTATCGCAGAGACGAAGTCGACAATAGTAGAATTTGAACTCATGAACAGTTACGAACGAAAACGAAAGCTAATAATGATTCCTTAATCTTTTTTTTCTTTAAGCCACAAATTTATAGAAGAAATGAATGCGATCGTGTAATAATATTTACGCTTTTAACAACGTATGTGGAATGAATTAACTGCAACTTAGAAATAATCAAATGGCAGGGAAATATAATCTTACATTGGAACAAGATAAGGGAGGAAGAGTAAAATAAATGTTTTGAATCGAACTCTATTACATACACGATCCTGGGCGTATGAAGAATAAAGACGATCTACCCCGTAGATGCTTATAAGTCATTTAATCCGGCGCTGTAACATTTCTGCTAAAGCATACAGTATCTCTGCGGAATGGTTCTTAAATATTATTGGAAATAACTTATGAATGAATTAAACGTTAAGACTTCCAGTGCAAAATGTCATTAGATATTATTAAGCATCACTGAGATAGATAATGTCTGTTGCTTTCTTTTTTTTTTATTATTAAGTTTCATATTACTTGATTACCAATTAACTGTCGGATTCCAAAAGTAATGCCCAATTATGGAATAGCTATGGAGTTATGTAAAATTAATGAATTAACGTCTCATTATTAATGCAATTAATATTCAACTTGTGCAGGATACTGTATAAACCAGTGCTAGCGAAATCCAATCTAATCGTTGTGATCATCTACAACTGGTCTCATCAGGGAGAGTAAAAAGAAACGAATACTTGAAGTAAATCAATATCATCTACATATATTCAACAAATTAACACACCGATATAAATCCCTGAATAATTGAAGATAGCACTAAAACCATGTGTGTGGGTGGGAAAAAGAGAGAGAAAAACAGGTATGTATGAAGAGAGACTTAAAAGAGAGACTTAGCTAAAATTTAGCCCTAAGTCAGTGCTGAGAGGGGAAAATCATCTACGATCAAAAACATTCCAGTTACGACCATCTAGTCTTTTCTAAATATCAGGGTCTACATCGCCTCTAATATGTCCTTCCTTTATTCATAAGGTAGTGTCTTAAAGGAGAAGACTCCTTCAGTTAGTAGGTAGACAGATAGGTAGGTAGACAGATAGGTAGGTAGGTAGGTAGATAGGTAGGTAGGTAGATAGATAGATAGATAGATAGATAGATAGATAGATAGATAGATAGATAGATAGATAGATAGATAGATAGATAGATAGATAGATAGATAGGTAGGTAGGTAGGTAGGTAGGTAGCACACAAATGAAGAAATGAGATAAAACTCTGAAGAAGCAAGCAAAGCGAAGTAGCAAGCAGATCTCAAGACTTCATTTAATTTTAACGCAGAGCCATATTAGGATATTAACAAGATAGCTGTGATAAAACTGGATTTACGTGAAATAAACTTTTAATCCAAACTGGATTACGACCAACCGATGCCCTAAGTACCTAGCCCTTTTATTGTGTAACTGTCAAAACGTAAAGTTGCACAATTTGAAATATTTAAAATTTCTCCCAAGCCAAGCAGAGCCCGCAACTATATTAAATATAACCGATTATTTATTTTTTTTTAGTAAGCAATAAAAGTGAATTATTTACAACAAGGGTAAGAAGGGGAAAATTTCACGTTTTCAACAACTATTCAGTTTTTTAAACTGTTGTAATTTACCATTTTTATCCAGGTAAATTCGACGCCGAAAAAAAATTTGAAGGTACCCTCTTGATTTAGTGCCCAAAATACGCGCTTCTTTTATTTATCACACAAACCAGTCCTCATTCTATTATAAAAAAAAAAACAATCCAAAAACCAACAATGTCCAGACGACAAAGTGAAAATGTCTTAAGATTTGAGGTGATGTAATTCGAGCAAGGTTAAATTACATATAAATGGAGACATGTATTGTAGACCGTCAAGAAAAAGAAGGGCCTGTTGATATTTTCTGTCATATTTGAAAACAGGTGAACATGCGTGTGTGTGTGTGTGGTGGTGGTGGTGAATCTCGGTCTTTCGACGACGATGAAGATTCAGTTGTTCGATCTACTTAATTACCTTCTCCTGAAATAATGTCTAAGTGATTGGACATTCCGCAGACACGTGTACCCTTAACGTAATTCCTGGGGAGAAACGGCGTGCAAAAACGGCACCTTTAGAATTACAATTTCCGCCTTCCTGATTTCACTCACAAAGGTATGAGACAACGCAGGGCTAAAGAAAATGACATTTGCCCAAGATGCCAAACAGTGAGATTGAACCTGAGCTATCGTTGTTACGAAGAGAATCTCCTAACCACACGAACGCGCGCACACATATATAATCCTTCACACATATATAATCCTAATGCATGTCAGTTAGATGATTAGCGGTCTTTTGAATGAATATTTGTTTTACTTTATTTATTTATTTAATCAAAATATTAATTTTAATCAATAGTACCAGAAAACGTAGTAGAATAAAGTTTAAACACCTGTGTATAAGTGATTATAAATATTTGAAACAAAACCACGAACTAAATAAATATCTGTCACCAACCGAACATGTCAAGCACCTGTTGAAAGTAAAATAGGTGAACGCATTTTTTGTTTAGTGTTGGTGGGAATATCGAACAACACCGGGGCAACAAAATGAGAATTATGGCAAAGAAACAAACTAAAGGAATAGAAGAAATGTAGCTAAGATACAAATGAATTATATAAAACACCTGAAGAATCGGTCTAAAGCAACTAAGATGAGAAAGAGCAACAGAAACATGGCGTAATAGCAGTTAAAGAAACGAAAGAATAGCGTAGTTAGTTATCGAAATATAAAGAGATCTTTACTTTACATCGACAAAAATTATAAAACTTCTATGCCCAGCGGGAATCGATTAGGATATGCATATCAAAGCCATTGATAGAGAGATAATCAATAGCTTTGGGGACTAAATGCTTGGAAATAGATTTTTCTTCCCGTAAACTAACTTCGGTGAATTTCTTTAGGGAAAATTTAAAGCCTATCTAATCAAATTTATCGTACAATCGGTTTTCTGATTGATTATATATATATATATATATATATATATATATGTATGTATGTATATATATATATAGGCGCTTGTTGCGCGAAATCTCAGGTTATCAGAAGTGGCGGGGGACGATAGTACTATAAATAATTAGATAAGCTTTAGATTTACTTTAAAGAAATTCGCCGAAGTTAGTTTACGGGAAGAAAAATTTATTCCTAAACATATATTCCCCAACACAATTAATTATCTGTCTATTTAATTAACGACTCTATCGTGTTGTTAACTCATGATCGACTACATCCATTTTCTAGGAAAAAATTAACCCTTATACACTAACTACTAGGAAGCTCTTTCAACTGTTTCTTCACTAGCTTTCGCGTTCACACACTCCACGTACATAGAACAAATGTGGTCGCTTGGTCTGCAAAAAAATTGCAGCCAAATTTCCCATAAATCACACCCTTATATTCTTAACAACAACAAAAAAAAGTAACTAAGACTACATTAGATAATGCAATATCAGATACACGATGCCCGAATAACAAAAGCAGTGATAATAATAATAATAATAATGGGAAGGTCGTTGCTGGAACCTTATATCATAGGTTGGCACGATCAAGGCTGACCTGAGGATAAGCAACACGTACACACAGACTGAAGAGAATAGACAAATAGAAATCTGGCCGATAAGAAATCAACCACAGAAAGAGACATTGGTGAGACTTCTAAAAATAGGAAAACGCCAACAGAACAATTTTCTATTTAAATGCGGCGAGGTGAATTCTATCAGGATATTAAATGACAAACCGTGATATATATATATATAGAAATATAAAGGGCACTCCTTTGCAAAAATCGTTGAATGGGTTTCTCCATTATTATAAAGGGAGATGTAAGGAAAATATGAATACACACACACACACACACACATATATATATATATATATATATATATATATATATTAAGAGGTCTTGGGCCAACAGATTTTTGGGATCTGACGATACGCCATAAAGCTAAACCCTTTACGGACGGGAAACCCAAGGTAATATCATAAACGGGCTTTCCCCAATATATATATGTATATATATATATATATATATATATATATATATATATATATATATATATACCTCTGTGTATGTGTATTCTTCACTATATTATAATGAATTAATAATGTATATGCGTTAGTTTATCGGGGTTTGACAAGAGGTAAATAAATAATAAATGAGAAAGAATAGCAGAAATTGAGAGCTTTGGTATCAAAGAAGGTGGGACCGTAAGAAGAATTCAACAAGCTACGCGTGTGTGCGCTCGCACAGTTCTACTAAACGTAAAATCAGCAGCCACACCTGAAGATGCGAACGAAAACCAACCCATCTAAAATCCCCCGCAACAGATTTCATCTCTAGACAGTAACAATAACCATTTTAAGAACCAAGAATATATATATATGTTACCTTTTTTTTTCTTTTTCTTTAATAGAATATAAAGAACTTACCTTAAAATTTAGTTGGATAGGTTCGGAATCATCCAAGAACCTTATAGTGCACTGGTATTCCATCTCCAGGTCGGATTTGCTTGACTTTTTCTTAAACATCTTGGCAAATTAATTATTTTCCTTGTCGCTTCTTCAACTATATCAGTTTGTACAGCTGTTGATATTTATTAGAGACACATGTGTTTGTGAGAAAAGAAAAGAAAAAAGAAGCGAAAAAACACTTTCTTTTTCTTTCTTTTAATTATCTCTCAAGAATATATGCGTGTATATTCATAAATAGCTATATATATCTATATATAGCTTCTTCCTGTTTCCTTTTTATTTATTTATATTGTTGACGGGGGTGCACTAATTAAAGCCGCTAGACCGGCATGACAATTAAAAAGCACATATACAACAGATTGCGATAAATCATAAAGCAAGACACGTCTAATGTTAGTTTGTCAACTCGAATAGAAGCAGCAAAGGAAGCTTTTGTGCTTAGTTGTGCCGTGGTGCTGTGCTTAGCCGCTTACTGTCACCATCCAGCAACTACCTTTCTTGTTATCACATGATGACTGTAGTAGCAACTGGCTGCTTTGCCTGTCTGCCTTATCGCCTGCTGCTAGTGCGCTTCGTAAATGACGTCATTTCCTCTCTCTCGCTATACCAGACCGGGTAAAGCACCGACTTATATTCTGCTCCTATAATAAATCCTGTCACCTTAAAATAAAACTGATGTCTGCATTACTCTATATAATATTTCGAGCACGTTTATTTATGATAATCATATAACTTTTCATTGTTATTAATGGCTCACTTACGAGGAAAAAGAACGCTTGATCACTTTAAAACTTCCTTCTGCTTTTGAACTAAACCGGGTTATAGCAACGTCTTCATCAATATCTAATCTTTCCATCATCTCATTTCGAATATTCTGCAAGATATATTTCTTCTACCAATGCCTAAAACAGCATTTCCCAATTTTTTTATCATTGGAAAACTCTTGAAAACAATTCCATGACTCATGGAGCTCCTACATAAATATCAATACGTTTTTATTAATCTTTTTCTCTCTTTCATTAAGTTACATAGGAGATTAAAGGGCTCATAAAACTGTCTTTGAAAGCTCTGGCAGTGCCAGAGTCATCAAATTTTACAAAAAGGGTTTAAGAAATTATTTTAACCAAGACCTTGTTACGAACAAATTCCCTTGCAATTCCTTATTAAGAGGTCATTTCCTCTAGAGGATTTCCCTGCTATCAACAGATGGCAAGATTTCATTTCCATCAGAAATATGCCATGCATGTATAATTAAAAATTGCAAATATAGAATTGAACCTAAAAATGCATCTATATATATGGAAGCACTCCGTCGGTTACGACGACGAGGGTTCCGGTTGATCCGAATCAACGGAACAGCCTGCTCGTGAAATTAACGTGTAAGTGGCTGAGCACTCCACAGACACGTGTACTCTTAACGTAGTTCTCGGGGATATTCAGCGTGACACAGAGAGTGACAAGGCCGGCCCTTTGAAATACAGGTACAACAGAAACAGGAAGTAAGAGTGAGAGTAAGTTGTGGTGAAAGAGTACAGCAAGGATCACCACCATCCCCTGCCGGAGCCTTGTGGAGCTTTAGGTGTTTTCGCTCAATAAACACTCACAACGCCCGGTCTGGGAATCGAAACCGCGATCCTATGACCGCGAGTCCACTGCCCTAACCACTGGGCCATTGCGCCTCCAATCTATATATTAGTAGCTTTATTGTTAAAACACTGTTAAATTGTAGTTAAGACACCCGTGCCGGTGACACGTAAAAAGCACCGTCCGAGCGTGGCAGATGCCAGCGCCGCCTGACTGGCGTCCGTGTCAGTGACACGTAAAAGCACCAACCGATTGTGGCCGTTTGCCAGCCTGCTCTGGCCCCTGTGCCATTGGCACGTAAAAAAACACCCACTACACTCACGGAGTGGTTGGCATTAGGAAGGGCATCCAGCTGTAGAAACACTGCCAAATCAGGCTAGAGCCTGGTGCAGCCTCCATGGCTTACCAGACCCCGGTTGAACCGTCCAACCCATGCTAGCATGGAAAACGGACGTTAAATGATGATGAGTGAACCAACAACTCAATGGCATTTTGTCCATCTTTACTACCTTTACATTTTGAGTTCAAATTCTGCCAAGGCCAACTTTGCATTTCATTCTGTCAGGGTCAATGAGATGACAGATATCAGTTGAGCACTGGGGTTGATGTGATCAACCAACTCCCCATCTTGCCTCAAAATTTCAGGCCTTGTGCCAACAGAAGAAAGGATTATTCTTTGTGCAGCCTCTGATGACCTTTTTCAGAACCCTATGACCATTTTAGCAGCATTATGGGACCCCAGATAAATCAATGCACTGGGCCCTAAAGTATTTCTTCATTGACAGCAAACTACAACATACATAGATCATAATTGGGTCTCTAAAAGCAACACAGCACCCATGACTTTCAGAAACATTTTTTCATGCTCAGAATTGCTGAAGCGTGGAATAAACTACCTGAATCAATTGTTAGCCGTTGGGACACTACATCCTTCAAAACATCCATGCTTTTTGAAATTCCCCAATAGTACACCTGATGGTCTTCCCACTTTTCTTTAAACGGTTCATTCACTGTTCACTTTCTGTGCATTATTCTATGGTAGAGGCACTTGTGGCTACCTTTTCTGCTGAGTTGTAGTGCACCTGAGCATTGCATATAATAAATAAATAAACAAATGCGCCCTTTTAAAGCCTAGCCAGGCTCATGGGCCCAGTTTCCCAGTTTCTATAGCGTATCTGTTCCCCAGCTGGCGCCAGTCCATCGCAGCGTTACTCATTTTTGCCAGCTGAGTGGACTGGAGCAACATGAAATGAAGAGTTTTGCTCAAGAACACAACGCATCGCCTTGTCCAGGAATCGAAACCACAATCTTATGATCAGGGTGCTGACACCCTAACCACTAAGCCATGCGCCTCCATGAGTATTGTATACAATATCATTATATTAAACATACAAAATTGTATTTTAGGATATTCTTTTATTCTTTAATTTGTTTCAGTCATTTGACTGTGGTCATGCTGGAGCACTGCCTTTAGTCAAACAAATCAACCTCCAGGACTTATTCTTTGTAAGCTTAGTACTTTTTCTGTCAGTCTCTTTTGTTGAAAAGACCGAGTAGGGGTATTAAACTAGGTCCAGATCAAGTCTACCAACATAGGCACAGGAGTGGCTGTGTGGTAAGTAGCTTGCTTACCAACCACATGGTTCCGGGTTCAGTCCCACTGCGTGGCACCTTGGACAAGTGTCTTCTGCTACAGCCCCGGGCCGACCAATGCCTTGTGAGTGGATTTGGTAGACGGAAACTGAAAGAAGCCTGTCGTATATATGTATATATATATATATATATATGTGTGTGTGTGTTTGTGTGTCTGTGTTTGTCCCCCTAGCATTGCTTGACAACCGATGCTGGTGTGTTTACATCCCCGTCACTTAGCGGTTCGATAGAATAAGTACTAGGTTTACAAAGAATAAGTCCTGGGGTCGATTTGCTTGACTAAAGGCGGTGCTCCAGCATGGCTGCAGTCAAATGACTGAAACAAGTAAAAGAGAGTAATATCATTAATGGGTTACATTTCATTATAAGATAATGGTTTCTTGCATAAATATTCTGTGTAAGTTTATTAGTTTATAGTCAAGACGGAAAAATAAAACGGGTGTGATTATCACACATTTCCCCAGAATATTTGAGATGTAAGCAGAGGGAAAAGGTACAACATGGCTAGGCTGAGGTGAGATGGGATGGGATGGGATGGGAAGAAGAACCATTATCCTAAATCTTTCTTCATTTAGTTTTAGCCTCAGTTCTTTTGCCATGAGACATTCTTACGTCATTGATTTTCTCCTTCTCTCTCCCTGATCTCTCTCTTTCTATCGCTCTCTTCCTCTTTCTCTCTCTCTCTCTCTCTCTCTCTCACTCTCTCTCTCTCTCTCTCTCTCTCCCTCTCTCTTGTCTATCTATTTCTGTTTACCTCTAACTGTGGATTTTCATCTATATTCTTCTCCTCTTCTTCCCAACCTCTTCCTCTGCTCCTCCTCTTCCTTCTTCCTCTGATCTTCCTTTTCCTTCTCTATCATCATCATCATCATCATCATCATCATTTTCTTCTTCTTCTCCACCTCCTCCTCATCCCAACCTCTTCCTTTGCTCCTCTTCCTTCTTCCTCTGATCTTCCTTTTCCTTCTCTATCATCATCATCATCATCATCATCATCATCATCATCATCATCATCATATTCTCCTTCTTCTTCTCCACCTCCTCCTCATCCCAACCTCTTCCTCTGCTCCCCCTCTTCCTTTCCCTCCTGATCTTCCTTTTCCTTCTCCATCAACATCATCATCTTTTTCCTTCTCTTCTTCATCTCCTCCTCCTCCTCCTCTTCCTCTTCCTCCTCCACCCGACCTCTTCTTCTTCATTTTTTTCCCCTTATCACATACCTCATCTTCTCTGTAAGTAGCATCAATAACAGATGCTCCATCTTCCTCATCATCCTTTCTTTTTCTTTTTTTTTCTTTTTTTTTTTTTCCTTTTATCTGGTTTCAGACTTCCAGCTGCAATTCTGCAGTTTCAGTATTTTATTTATTTAAATGAAACACTGTTTAAAGTCATGTAAAAAATAAAACTTAGCAACAATACTTGGTTTTTTTTCTGTACATGTGAGGAGGCATATCCAAGCAGCCGAGTGACAGAATCGTTTAAGCATCGGATTGATTGCCTTGTGTTATTTGTCTCACTGTCTATGCCCAGCATGGGCAGCTTTTATCAAGAAATGAGCCGCATGAGATCAAAGCTCATCATCAGGTGAGCAGCACTACTAAAAAAAAAATTCAAGGTGGTTTTCCATTAGGTGTACCTTCCAAAGAGTCTTGCGGGGCACAGTTTGTCAATGATACCTCAGGGCTCTGAGTTCATATCCAATTGAGGTCACCTTTGCTTTTTATTTTTTCCTTTCGGGATTGATAAATCATCATCATCATCATTGTTCGACCGTGGTCGAGACAATGGAATTTACCATGCTACGCCAGACTTCATGGTCCATCATAGCATTACGGAAGTCCTATTGCTGGATGCCTGTATCCCTGGAGATTACATCAGGGTAGGAGAGTGTGCGCCCTCTGGTATTCCCGGCCGATGCACCAAAGGAGAAATTGATAAATAAAGTAAATACCAGTCCAGATAGGTGAGTTGGTTGGTTGATTGGTTGGTTGGTGAAATTGTTAGAGCATAAGGCAGGGTACCTTGTGCTGTCTGTCCTGGTTCTTTGACTTCTTCTGGCAATATCTCAGATGCCACTTCTACTGAATTGTATTGTATTGTCTTTGCTTTTTCTTTGAGCACTGTTCATTATTATTTCTGGTCAGGGACCACCATGGATAATTCCCAGATGTCCTTAGCATTGCAATGCTACTGAAGGGTGTTTTCTGTTGAAGATAAACTCTACAAGCATGGATGTGCTGAGAAACAAAATCATTCTCCTCACTCTTTCAGTGTCTGGCAGTGATGGATCTACAATATCGGGGCCCTGAAACTTAAAATGTTATGGGGGCCCTCTGTACAACCAGCAACAGTAGGGTAACATCCAACAAGAGTCAAAAAATGTTCGTGCCCTTGCAAGGAACTCCACCTTGAGGCCCTGATAGCCCAGATGGTAGAGTTGTGATGTTGAGTCCTTAAAAATGAGTCTGAAAGTGAGCCCTCTTTCCATTAGAAATGAGATGTGGGTAATCACTGATATCTTTGTCGATGTGGTTGTTCCATGGCAGATCACTACAAATATTTTCCAGGCTAAGCCTTATATTTTAGAGTTATGGGGGTTGAAAATTAGGGAAGCATTATATACATGCATGATGCATAGTTAAGATACATATGAAAATTACAAAAATACTCTTTTTTCTGTCATTTTCTAGAGACAATATGCATAAGGAATTTAAGTGCTCTTCAGTCATGGTAGACCGAAATTTATTCTTTACAAAGGAAACCTTTGAGGGAACTCCTTTCTGCTTCACAGCCTGTGATGGTCATTGTCAAGTACAGCTTATGTGTAGTGGTAATATTAGGGGACACGTCAATTAGTTGTTGCTCATAAATAAGCTGAAGAACTTCTGTACATTGCATTTTAGATGGTGTGTTTTCTTCTGTGTTCCAGGATTTTCTAAGGTGTAAATACTCATTGAAATAACATTCATTTATTAATTTGTGGTCAATATCATCTTTGTAATGTGATATGATAAGTTTGATACTGTTCTCATCAAATTCTGAATTGTCCATCGATGCTGAGAGAAACTTGAACCTTTTTGCAATCTGCTTGTATGGGTCCATCATCTTGCTGAACTGGATTATCAAGCAGTCATTGACTTGATTTAGAACTTTTATCCTATATTTTTCAGCCCCTTTCAAAGATGCCCTATCACTTATTCCATCTACAAATTTCTTTATAATAATGCATTTGGAAACATCAGAATAATTTGAGGTGATATATTCACATGAACCTTTTGCTACTGATTCATAATGTGCATTCCTATCGGCTGAATTTTCTCGTAGTTCTTTAGCAAATGAAAGCAAAGATGCTAGCAGAAGGCAAATTTCAAATACATAAAAACCAGGGGTTTGGAGTTTCTTACTTGTTTTATCAAAACACTTCATAACTTCTTCCCAAACAACTGTTAAAACAGCATATTCCAATTTTACCAACTTGTGGTATAAATTCTTTGCATCTCGCTCACATTCAGGCTTCTCTTTGGAGTCTTCAAACACATGTTTGGGAGTTTGCAAAATATCCTTATATCCATTTTTAATTGCCCGGACTGCTTCATAGTGTACAGACTATCTAGTTACACTTAAGCTCTTTAGAGAAAAGGCTAGATTGCCTTGTGTGTTCAAAATCCCCCATCTTTAAGGAGATTCAGAAAAGAAAACATACAACTGCTGCAAGATACCAAAATAGTCAACAACTTCAGGTACAGTAGACACTGTCTTTTACCAAACAGGGTTGAGTAAACGGCTTGCAAATGGTACATAGTCTGCATACCTGTTAATGTTTTTAAGAAGTTCTTGCAATCCTTTCTCTGAACCCTTCATGTTGGAAGCATTATTGTACAACTGACCACGGATATTTTCAAGTGAAAGCTTATGTACCCCCAGAAATTGTTATCTTGTGGAATAAGGTCATGGATGAATGTTTTTCTATTGGCAAAAATGCTAAAAATCTCTGACAGGGTTTTCCATTATAACAGTATTGGACCACAATTACCAGCTGGTCAAAATATGTCAAATCAGGTGTAGGGTCAGCAACTGAAAAGTATTTGTACAAGGTGATATTCAAACAATTCTTAAAGTAAAAAAAATGCTCTGTTACCGAACAGATTGTAAGTCCAAAATTAGGAGTCAAACCCTTTCATTGGTCATTAAATAATGGTGTGAAAATAAGAATTCTTATCTCTACTGTGCTGATGTAGTCGTAGACATATCTGACAATAGGCAGGGCCGAAGTTTCCAAAATAATTCAAGTAAACCGAATTATCTGCAGGTCAGTTGTACTTTTATTTTTTATGTTACTTCACACCAGCAGAAACAGCAGGTGAACAAATTGTGGCTAGACACAACATGTTTAGACTCTGCGTAGGAGTATGATCTATTGTCCACTAAGACTGGTAACAGCTACCTGCATGGCAAAACACAAAAACAAAATAATTGACAGATTTAGGGGCCCTGAAGCTTAAGCTGCATTAGTTTTATGGTAAATCCGCCACTGGTGTCCAAGCATTGTTGACCTGTGGGTTTATGTCAAACAGCTGCTGTTGCATGTAGGACAGATCCATCTGTCAGCTGAGTCCATAGTGAAGATTGCCCCATCAATTTCCTTTAATCAGGTAGATAAAGTAGTTTTCCATTGCCTGGTGGCAGTGGTGAAAGAGGTTGTCTGGTGGATGAGCCTGAGAGGCATCAGGACAAAGGCTTTCCTCTTTGGTAGACCCCTCATCCACTTTTTCTCATTTCACTTGAAAAGGAAAGTGAAAGTGGAGAGGAAGGTGCTATCCTCAGAGAATTTATTGAAAGGTGGGTGAAAGTGCAAAAATGGCAAGAGTGGATGGTACCACCCTGAGTATAGACCTGTGAGACAGGGAACAGGAATTGGAGAGGGCACTTGCTTTTGGCATTTAGAGAGATCTTGGACAGTGGGGTTCCTTGATTATCCCTAGAAGTACTCTTATGTCAGGAAAATGGTATCATTATCATTACCCCTTTTTTAAATTCTTGCTATTGTATAATGTGTATGCTTCTTGTCTCTTTGTTTTATTGTTTACTGTGTATACTTTCTATGCATCTATAAATATTTTTTCTCTCATTTTATTATATATAAACTTCAACACTTGATGTCTGTCTTTGTATTGTTCCCCTCATCCTTTGCTCTGGTGGCAAAGAAAAGAAATCATTGTCATTATGATCATCATCAACATCATTATTATCATCATTATCATCAGTCAACTTTGCTTTTCATCCATTCGGAGGTCGATAAAATAAGTACTAATTGAGGACTTGAGGTCAATGTAATCAACTTATCTCTCCCCCGAAATTGCTGGCCTTGTGCCAAAATTGGAAACCATTATTATTATTATTATTATTTATAGGCATACATACATGCAGACATATATACATATAAAATAACACAAGGCATTCTATCCGATGCTCCAACAATTCTGACTTGCCTGAGTCAGACAGAATTTGTTGAGGAAGATTTTCTATGGGTGGATGCTCTCCCTGTCTCCAACCTTCACCTGTTTTCCAAGTAAGGTAATATTTTCCAATAGCCAGGTATGTCTTTTGCAAAAGAGTGCAAATGAACATCACTTGCATGACGATGATGCTCATTGACAACTATCACAAGATGTCAAGACAAGGGTGCACACACACACACATAATATACATACATACATATGTATATATACACACACATATATATACATACATCTACAATAATAAATGCAAATGCAAATGACAGTGTGTCATACTTTTTCAATTTTACTCCACCAACCCCCTCTCTCACTATTCAATGACACTTCTACTATTCCTCATGCTTTACCCCTCTCTCACTATTCAATGACTCTTCTACTATTCTTCATTCTTGGTTTTTTCTTAATCCTAACATTTTGAAAACAACATTTCTCTAAATATTATAAGTGTATCATGTAATTTCACCATAACACATGCTTCATAGCGTTCAGAACTGAAATACTATTGAACTCACTCTCTCATACAATATTACCTCTCATAACTTTCTATCATAAAAATGTTGGAAACTTAAGTATTTTTTCAGATATTAATAAAATTTGACAGACCTATTTTCATGCCATCAGCTGTCAGAGCTATGGAAACTTAGTACACTCTGACTGCATGGAAACCGGTTCAACTAATTTTATTATTACCTGAAAAAATACTAAATAATACTAAATTTAAAACATTTTTATAGTCAAATACATTTAGAGCAATTCCAAACCATAAAAATCACACTTTAAAATAGTGTCTAGTGAAAGTGGTGTAATTTTCCTTCAAACTACAAACAGGAGTTTAGATATATACCAGCTACAACAAATAATTGTTTGTACGAAAAGTAAGGCCCTGCGTACATCAAATTGTCTTTAACCCTTTAGTATTTAAACCGGCCATATCCGGCCAAAATATTTAATCTGTTTTATGTTCAAACTGACTGGATCCAGGCTCTCACACCTACCCTACAATGTTATTCTACATTAAGTAATTACACCATCAAGATCTTGAAGATATGAGATAATGCATGATTAATTCAAATCAATGTGAATCAATAAGCATTATGTTTGATAGAATAATTGGAACACTAAAGGGTTAAATTAAGTGGTGGCAGAAGAATTATCATTGAACTTTTAAGAAGTAAGTTTATTTTTGCCTACAGCCAGCTGTATGTTGGTTGTTCAAGGGTAGGGAATGGAAACAAGCTATTTGTACTGATTCTGAAGGGGAAGACAAAAAACGTTTATCATGCAGCTTTGCAATGATTCAAAAAATTTTATCATTGCTTTGATGAAAATTGTTCATTGCTTGAAAAATATTGTTGAAGTTTAATAAAATTTAATATGTATTCAATGAATGAAGTGTCATTGTTGGGTCCAAGGCCCAATGAAGAGCCCTCCACAGGAGCTAGCTTAAAAGCCGCCCGACATGTGGATGTTAAGCTAGTACATACATACATACATCATTTAAATTTGTTTATGGGAAACATTTTGAATATGCAAATAGAGATCCTATTCTATTATTCCAGCCACAGTCTAATGATGCTGACTGGTGAACCTGTTTTACGGAGTTGCATCAAGCTGTACCAATATAATCTCTCTCTCTATAAAGCTGAAGTTGTCTGTGTATGGCAGGTTTGGTAGCCTTCAACTAACACTATTTCCTCTGAGACCCTGCGGTGTAAGTTGACCAAAATTGAGAGTATGATAGAAGAAGGCTTGCTCTTCCTTCCATAGAAGAAAAAATTCAAATTGGACCATGTTAGCACCAAAAATTATTTACATAAAAAATGTGCTTTTTTTCTATGAAAATCCCTATTTTTTACGATTTTTTTACTGCTGTGTCGCCATTTTTCGGTGTATTTCAACCAGAAAAATGTTCACTTAAAGAGAATAACAAGCTACATTATGCAAAATTTTTACTTTTCAAAAATTCCAATTCTAAAGGGTTGAAACAAACCCGAGCAACGCCGGGCGATACTGCTAGTGTAGGATAAATATAATAGCAATAATCCTGGGATGGAATTTATAAACATTTTATGCGCATTTCCACAGATTACATGTCTCTTAAGATCACAGTCCATATTCCTGGGATGATTACAGTACAATCCATAATATCCATGGGCATCGGGTTGATCATCTTCATAGTTTCATTTCTTCAGGTGATCTCACATTGATGGATGTACAACAGAGGGTTGTTTATCCTTTTTATTACCAGTATGAAGGTTAAGTGAGTTATATGAGTATCTCTGTGTGCATTTGGTGGGGGAGACATGGAAGATGATGGAAAGAGAGGATAGAATGATAGTTATATAGGGATGGAGGTGTGTGATGGTGTTGGACTTATTTTGCTATTCATTCAGTGGATGTCAAGGATGGATAGCACATTCTTTTGTTTAATTTCTTTTAAGGCATGACTATGTTCAATAAATTCTGAAGTCAACAGGTCATCTGGTATGTCTACCGTAGGCGTCAGCTGATGGGGTTCATTGACCAGACTGATAAATGATATGTATATATATATATATATAATATATATATATATCATTTAGGTGCAGGAGTGGCTGTGTGGTAAGTAACTTGCTTACCAACCACATGGTTCCGGGTTCAGTCCCACTGCGTGGCCCCTTGGGTAAGTGTCTTCTACTATAGCCTCGGGCCGACCAAAGCCTTGTGAGTGGATTTGGTAGACAGAAACTGAAAGAAGCCCATCGTATATATGTATATATATATATATATATGTGTGTGTGTTTGTGTGTCTGTGTTTGTCCCCCTAGCATTGCTTGACAACCGATGCTGGTGTGTTTATGTCCCCGTCACTTAGCGGTTTGGCAAAAAGAGACTGATAGAATAAGTACTGGGCTTACAAAGAATAAGTCCCAGGGTCAAGTTGCTCGACTAAAGGCGGTGCTCCAGCATGGCCGCAGTCAACTGACTGAAGCAAGTAAAAGAGTATATATATATATATATATATATTATATATATATATATATATATATATATTATATATATATATACACACACATACAGGGTGTCCCAGAATTAACTATCTCTTTCAATGAAATCAGGTTAGTTTATAAAAACAAAACTGACAGAATTTTGTGTTTATTACTCAATTATGATACCAAAACAAATAGATTTATAAATCTTACAACAAAACTTTATTGAAAATTTTCCACATGTGTTCCGTCTGTATCCCTGTAAATTTCAGATCTATCCTTAGTGTTGTGAGCATTTCAGGAGTTATCTCCTGTACTGCTAACCGAATGCATTCTTTAAGTTCAGCTAAACTATTGCTCCATCCTCAGGAGGGAGGCTGAGAAAATGATTGCAGCCAAATTGAAAAAAGCTGTTGTGGACAGATAAACAGGATGCAACAGGAAAAAAAATAGAATTATAAGAAAAAATTATAAAAATTATAAAATTATAAACAAAATTAAAAACTTATCCACTTTTAACTTGGATGGAAGCACTCCGTCGGTTACGACAATGAGAGTTCCGGTCGATCCGAATCAACGGAACAGCCTGCTCGTGAAATTAACGTGTAAGTGGCTGAGCACTCCACAGACACGTGCACCCTTAACGAAGTTCTCGGGGATATTCAGCGTGACACAGAGAGTGACAAGGCCGGCCCTTTGAAATACAGGTACAACAGAAACAGGAAGTAAGAGTGAGAGAAAGTTGTGGTGAAAGAGTACAGCAGGGATCACCACCATCCCCTGCTGGAGCCTCGTGGAGCTTTTAGGTGTTTTCGCTCAATAAACACTCACAACGCCCGGTCTGGGAATCGAAACCGCGATCCTATGACCGCGAGTCCGCTGCCCTAACCACTGGGCCATTGCGCCTCCACACTTTTAACATATTAAACACGATAAACATAAATTAAAAGGAGTTATTTAAAAAATTGTTCAATTTCCCTCAAATACATAGATATGTGGGAAACCACACGCAAACACGTACACACATTAGGTCATCCAATAAATAATGCAGTTCTTTCAATTGCATGAACTAAAAGTCAGTGGGGGTGCAGAATAAGCTACCTGCATCAACCTGCTATAAAAGCAGGTAGTGATTTCACCTTGTCCTTATTCTTAGTGCAAGTTTTGAAGAGTACAGTTCGATTTTGATAGTTATTTTTTCAAAGCCTACCTACCATCTCCTCCTCTCTTGCTCCCCCCCACTACAATTTTGCAAACATCCACCCACCTGTCCACACACCTAGTTGTTCCTCTATCCAAGTATATGCCTATTCACCTCATACCTTGATGAGCCATCTGGACCTGCAGCTCCTACTGATTATTCTCATTACTGATGAGTAACACTGTAGCTCCTCAATGAGAACCTGTTTTCTTCTCCTTCTTCCTCTTTTTTCATACTTCAACCCCTCATCTCCTCTCATATATGTAACCCCACCCAAGCTTTGTCGTCTCACAAGCTGCATGGCAACCTCACTAATGCCATTCATCACCCTCATCATTGTCACCCTTTAACCCTTTAGTGTTCACATTATTCTGCTGAAATTAATGCTTTTTCATCCACTTTGTTTTGAACTAATCATGCATTATCTTGTAGCTATGAGATTTTGATGAGGTAGCTGTTAATTTTTAAAACGATATTGTAGGGTTGGTGTGAGAGACCAGATCTGGCCAGTTTGAACATAAAACAGGCAGAATACTTTTGGCCGGATATGGCCAGTTTAAATGCTAAAGGGTTAAAGTCTGTTTTCTGTGCTGGTATGTGTTGGACAGTTTGACCATTGCTAGCTAGCTGGAGAGCTGCACCAGGTTCCAGTCTGATCTGGATACTCTCCCTAATACCAACCACTTTATAGTGTGTGCTGAGTGCTTTTAACATGGCACCAGCATGAGTGCTTTTACGTGGTTCTGACATGAGTGCTTGCCATGTGGCACCAGCACAGCACTCTTGTAGGCCAATCTCCTTCCCTTTTTTTCACCTTTTGCCCTCCACTCCCTGTAACCTTTTCCTTTCTCATGAAATGTGGGGCTTCTAGACTTAACCCCTCTCTGGCATGCTGGGTGTCTTTCAAGGAGTCCACTCAGTCACAAGCATGCAAGCATTCAGATCACATTTTCAGTTTGAGAATACCTTCCCCCTTTTTTGCCACTAGTCTTAGAGGCCCTTTTACTGGTTAGAGACATTGCCATCCCTTTTGACTAAAACAGTGGCTCTCAACCAGGGTCCACTGAAGATTGACAATTATTTAATACAATTCCTGATAATATTTAAAATATCAAAGGCGGCGAGCTGGCAGAAACGTTAGCACGCTGGGCGAAATGCGTAGCCGTATTTCGTCTGCCATTATGTTCTGAGTTCAAACTTTGCCTTTCAACAAGTACCAGTTATGCACTGGGGTCGATATAATCGACTTAATCCGTGTATTTGTCCTTGTTTGTCTCCTCTGTGTTTAGCCTCTTGTGGGTAGTAAAGAAATAGGTATTTCCTCTGCCACTACGTTCCTCAAGCCCCATCGTTGTCACGACAACCACCACTACAGATATAACCGAGGTCTACTTTACCTTTCATCCTTTCGGGGTCGATTAAATAAGTACCAGTTACACACTGGGTCGATATAATCGACTTAATCCGTTTGTCTGTCCTTGTTTGTCCTCTCTGTGTTTAGCCTCTTGTGGGTAGTAAAGAAATAGGTATTTCATCTGCCACTACGTTCTGAGTTCAAATTCTGCCGAGGTCGACTTTGCCTTTCATCCTTTTGGGGTCGATTAAATAAGTACCAGTTACGCACTGGGGTCGATATAATCGACTTAATCCGTTTGTCTGTCCTTGTTTGTCCTCTCTGTGTTTAGCCCCTTGTGGGTAGTAAAGAAATAGGTATTTCCTCTGCCGCTACGTTCTGAGTTCAAATTCTGCCCAGGTCGACTTTGCCTGTCATCCTTTCGGGGTCGATTAAATAAGTACCAGTTACGCACTGGGGTCGATATAATCGACTTAATCCGTTTGTCTGTCCTTGTTTGTCCTCTCTGTGTTTAGCCCCTTGTGGGTAGTAAAGAAATAGGTATTTCGTCTGTCTTTATGTTCTGAGTTCAAATTCCACCGAGGTCGACTTTGCCTTTCAATCTTTCGGGGTCAATAAATTAATTACCAGTTGCGTATTGAAGTCGATCTAATTGACTGGCCTCACTCCCTAAAGATTTCAGGCCTTGTGTTTAGAGTAGAATAGAATATTTAAAACACCAACTGACAATGGGGGTGTGGGTCCAGCAGATAAAATAGGTATCAATGGGATCCACGGGCAATAAAATGGTTGAGAACCGCTAGACTAAAAGATTATAATTAAAAAAAAACAAAAATTCAAAACTCCACCTAGGCTTTCTCATTGTCTCCACTTCATTTATTCGCCATAGATAGGGATCATAACAGAGTAAGGATAACACATCGCAGTATGCAGCATCAGATCTTCAAAACTATCGAGTGGTTTAGCTTGCAAGTACTAAGTTCCACCTCTTCTGGGTGTATTTAAAAATGTCTCTATGATCCTTTGAAGCGGAGGTAAAGAATACGCACACCACCAGTTTTCGGCGTAACCTTAACCCAACTCCTAACCCTAATCCTAAACACCGGGTGTGTGTATTCTTTACCTTCGCCCCCATTGATTATAGATGTACACAATCAGGGTAGATAGCAGCAGCAGCTACAACACCAACAGCGATGCAGCTAGTGCCCATGGACAAAATAGGAATTATCGACCGCTTGTCTGGTTGCCAGGTACCCGCCCCATCGAAACGGTTAAACTCCCGATCTCACATTATACATTCTTGTTATAACTTCTACCACAGACCAAATATATTGCCGCAGTGAGTGAGAGAGTAGTTACAGTTTTGTTTATCAAATCAGGCCCGTTATCTGTTACCTTTCTCAAGTTATTTCTGCCAAATTCATCAACGATTGCCGAAAATTAGTTGAAAAACTAAACTATAATTACAAAAACTACTACTACTACTACTGCTGCTGTTGCCACTACTACTACTACTACTACCACCACCACCACCACCACCACCACCACCACCACTACCACCACCACCACCACCACTACTACTACTACTACTACTACTGTAATTCTTAGTGAGGCTACTAGTTCCAGAACCTTTCTGACCACTGTAAGGGTTGCGATTTCCCCTAACTTTACAACCGCTGCAGCCCCCATCGTTGCCACGACAACCACTACTACAGATATAACCTTCTCCATTCACCATTCACCGTCATCACCATCACTACTACTTCTACTACTACTACTACTACTACTGCTGCTGCTACTGCTGCTGCTGCTGCTACTAGTACTGCCATCCCGACGACTGTCAATGCAATTATTAGCATCACCGTGGTCACAACGACCACCAGTACTACAATTATTGCTACCTTCATCCATAACCCCTACCAATACCCACCATTTCTATTACTACTACTACTACTACTACTACTACTAGCACTTCACTATTACTACTATTAAAATTACTACCATTGTAGCTATTAAGCATCACCATGAATTGCACATCGCCGCTACTGCGGTCACAAATACTACGATTACTATCAATACTATTACCTTCACCATCACACACCACAACCGCTACTACTACTACTACTACTACTATTTTCTGCTCACCCTAAAGACACTTGATACTGCATATTCTGTTCGCATACGAAGGTGCAGGGGTTTGCTTGTCTGACAATAGCACGATGTGTCGGCAATCTGGTGGTGATCGATTGACTCTGAAAGAACAAAAGAAAGACAGAAAGGAGTAATGATAATAGTGGGAGGGAAAACGTGGAAGTTAAGAGGAGAAAGATGTATAAGGAAAGAGAATAAAAATGGAAAGAAAGAAAAAAGTAGGAGAAAAGTGGGGGAGGATTGAAAGAAGAAATGAAAGATAGAGTTAAATGAAGGCGGGGTAAAAAGGTAAGGAAAAGAAATGAATGAAAATAGAACGAAAAAAAAATACAAGAAAGATTGGAAGATAAATGAAAGTATATAATTTATAGTGAAAGACTGGAAATGATAGCAAAAAGAAAATCCGAAAGAATGCAAGGATTCAACAGAACTGAAGAAAGGAAGGAAGCAAAAAGGGAGAAAGACATCAGGAAATGGTAATGAGATATGAAGAAAGCAAATAAATGATGCGGGGAATGAAAAGAATAAAGATAGAAATAAGAGAAAGAAAAATACACAACTTAAACGGAAAAGTAAGAAAACACGAAATAATCACATCACATCAGAAATGCTTGATGCAGCATACGCACGCGTATGGGTGATCGCGAAATGTGTGTCAATATATTCGCTTTCTGAATATCTCTCAGCCAAAGGGATAGCCCCAAAATGTCAGGTTCCTTTTCTCCCTCTGGCGTACATACAAACTCGGCCAAGCTCGCATTCATACGTACGTACGTACGTTCGTTCGTTCGTATGTATGTATGTATGTATGTATGTATGTATGTATGTGGGTATATGTATATCTATCTATCTATCTGTCTGTCTATCTATCTATCTATCCATCCATCCATCAATCTATCTATCTATCTATCTATCTATCTATCTATCTATCTATCTATCTATCTATCTATCTATCTATCTATCTAGGTAGGTATGTAGGTAGGTGATGGATGGATGGATGGATGGATGAATGGATGGATGGATGGATAGATAGATAGATAGATAGATAGATAGATAGATAGATAGATAGATAGATAGATAGATAAATAGATAGATAGATAGATACGTTTATAAGTTTGTTTTGCAAGTTTCCTGATGTGAAATCGTGTGTTGAGACAAATATTGTTATATTTCAGGATGGTCATTTTTTTTCTTGCCACATAAACACACGCACAATATGTTCATTCTTCACTTGTTTATAATAATAGTTCTTATTTTATTCCATGACCATTTTCTGGAAATCTTTTGTCACACACCTGTGACCTCTTCAGTGCTATTTCCATCCCACATGCCTCCTCCTGTTCTGAGGAGACAATTGGGATGGAAGATTCACTAAAGAGGTCACAGGTGTGTGACAAAAGATTTCCAGACAATGGACATGGAATAAAATAAGAACTATTATAAACAAGTGAAGAATGAGCATATTGCGTATATTCTGCATTTTCCCCCAAAATTTAAAGGTCAAAATCCCTAGTATATACGAGGTTAAAAATGAAAAATATTTTCTAAGCAATGTCCGAGTCTCTATTTGCTGTCTGGCAATGTTTATTCAGATGCATTTTGTGATGTCGGGCACAAAAATACTTTAAGGTAGGCCAGAAAGCAATGAAGTCATAAAAGAATCATTCATAAACGTTATTACTGTTATTTCTTTATTTTCTGCAAACAAAATGCACAAAAAAGCTACACGTTTGCATTATGTTATATATACAATAATAATAAAGGACATTACCATATACATTTTTACAAACCAAGGACATTATATAGATCTCCTTGGCTCAAATTAGAGAAGGGGTGCGTATTATACACAAGGTTTAGGTTTTTCGGAGGTACAGCCCCTAAAAATCCCCTGCGTATTATACTCAAGGGTGGACTATACTCGAGGATTTATGGTATTTGGCAAGAAAAATGAGCATCCTAAAATATAACAATATAGGAATAAAATTTATATATAAAGAAACAAGAACGTGAAATACACAAAGGGACGAACACAAAAAACAGACGGGTCATTCGAAGCCTTTAATCTTCAGTCAGAAACCGGATCATCATAGCAAATTTCGGCTGATTAATTCTGATATTTGCTCCAACGCAGCCAGCCCCAAGGAAAAACTAAGCTGTGAGCATTAGATTTCTTGGAAAAAGGAGCGAATGTAAACGCAACAGGGACGAATATAAATACAAAAAAACGAAAACAAAAATAAAAAACAAGAATGGTTAATAACAGGATAACAGTAGGTATCTTACGACTTTAGACAAAATGAGACAAATATAACTTATCTAGCAGATACATATATGTATATACAAGGGTGGCCTGAAAAGTTTGTAGGCTGATTATGGAGGAATGATGCTAGAGCTGTGAAATCTTGTGTGTATTAACTTCAACTCTCCTTCTTAATAACTGCATTGTTCCTTTCTATGTAAATTGACATCTGCCTGTTCAAAGAAGACTTCAAAAGTAACCAGTAATGACTTGGACATAATTTGGCATTGTGGTATTATCAAGTAGCTGCAGAAATTGTTGTTATATTAGGGGATGATGCTCCAGCTTTACCGATAGTGCGAAAGTGAGCAGCTGAATTTAGGAGGAGAAAGAAGAGTCTTGAAGATGACCCAGAGTCTGGGCATCCTGCAACTGTCATCACCAAGGGAAACATTGATCATGTTCATCACATGGCAATGATGATGATGGATGTCAAGCAATTGAATATAAATCAAATAGCCAAAGCTATTAGGATATCCCATGAGAGAGAGATGAGAATATTCTGCCCAATGAACTTGGCATGTCTAAGGTTTCTGCTCAGTAGGTGACATGTCCTTTGATACCTGATCAAAAGTGCACCAGACTGTGGGAAAATCTGACATTGTTTCAGACTGATCGAGCTGGTTTCTTTGAACATTTCCTAACCCAGAATAAGTGCTGGGTTCATCATTTTGAAACAGAGACAAAAAGACAATCCATGCAATGGGAACATCCCTCCTCAACTGCTCCAAAGAGGCCGAGGTCATTTCATCTGCAGGGAAGGTGGTGACCTTGGATTTTTGAGATGCAAAAGCCATTCTATTTATTGATTATCTTCAAAAGAGTCACACCATCAATGGAGAGTACTACGCCAACTTGCTGAGGCAGTTATGAAAGGCTATCAAAACCAAACACCTAGGAAAACTGATGAAAGGGGTCTTGTTTCATCAGGATAATGCTTCAGCACACAAGTCCTTGGTTTCAATAGCTGGTGTGTGTGACTGTGGCTTTGAACTATGGTCATTCTCCCTATTCTCCTGATTTGGCCCCATCTGACTATCATGTGTTCCCCAACATGAAAAAACACTTAGCTGGGAACCTAGTAATGATGACATCAAACCTACTGTTGATGACTTTTTTGACAAACAGGTTGAAAGCTTCTTTACCAATGGAAGAAGTGTGTGGACTGCAAGGCGGGACTATATATAGAAATATAAATCTCATTTGTTGCATTCCAAAAGTCTCATAGTGAGCCTATGAACTCTGCAGCCATATATATAAGCCCAAGGATCTGGTTGTATGGTAAGAAGTTTGCTTTCCAATTGCATGGTTCCAAGTTCAGTCCCACTGTGTGGCACTTTGGGTAAGTGTCTTCTACTATAGCCTCAGACAAGCCAGAGATTAGTGAGTGTTTTGATAGATAAAAACTGAAAGAAGCCCATCATATATGTGTGTATATGTATATGTGTGTCTTTGTATCTACGTGCCCATCATATATATATGTGTGTGAGTCTGTGTATCTGTGTTTGTTTCCCCCCATCACTGCTTGACAACCAGTGACGGTGTTTATGCCCCTGTAATCTAGTGGTTTGGCAAAAGAGACTGACAGAATAAGTACCAGGTTTAGAAAAAAATGAAGTACTGGTGTCAATTCATTTGATTCAAGTTCTCCAAGGTGCCCCAGCATGACCACAATCTTATGACGGAAACAAGTAAAAGATAAAAAGATATATAGATACACACACACACACACACACTCACACACATGAATGTATGTGTGTATGTACATGTATGTATGCAAATAAGGTACAGCTGAGTGATTAAGAAGTTTGCTTAGTAATCAATCATTGCCATCTTGATCGAGTATTTCTTACTCTACACACCCATCATCATCATCGTTTTAACATCTACTTTTACGAACAGAATTAGATGAGTTGAAATATGTTTGTCACATATTTCAACTACTGAAAGACAAATACACTGCTATTACCGCAGAGAATAAATCTCTCTTATGGTAAAACGGTGTGAAAACACCTGGTGCATTCAGTGTCACCATCAATTATGAATCTCAGACATCAATGTTCAAGCTACTTGGCTCTCATCAATGAGATGTACCCAAGAGAGACAACTCTGAACAAACTTATAAAACCATAGCTTTATATATAATTCAGTCAACATGTTGACTGATTTGCACTAGGAGATCACCTGACCGAGGCAAATAGCAAGAGCCAAGTATCTTGAAACATCAATGTCGGAGATTCTTAATAGATGGTGACACTGAACAAACCAGGTGTTATCACACCTTTTTACCATAAGAGTGATTTATTCTCCACAGCAATTTCTGTGTATTTGTCTTTTAGCAGTTGAAGTATGTGACAAACATATTTCAGCTTACTTAATTCTGCTCATACTTACACACTGCTTAGCGCTAACACTTTGTTATCGGCTTTTATATTTTGATGGGTCACAAGGAATTCATTGCGGTAGATTCTCAATGGCCAGATATCCTTCTTGTTGCTGATTCTCAACTATTTCCAAGCAAGATTTTTCCCATAGCCAGGCACGTTTTAATGTGTAATGTCAAAATAAGGAAATACAAACACCACAGACTCACTGTGTGTGTGTGTGTGTACATACATATGTATGTTTAACTATCTATCTATTATTCTTTTACTTGTTTCATTCATTTGAATGCAGCCATGCTGGAGCACTGCCTTGAAATCAACCCCAGAATTTATTTATGGTAGTTATAAATAAGTGTCGTTTACTTCCAATATTCTGCAAAAACATGTCTGGCTATGGGGAAAATATTGCCTAGCTTGGAAATAGAACCTCCCAGTTCATCCAAACATCAAAACATGGATGTTAAAATGGTGATCATGATGAGTCTAAGCGTTCCTACAATAAAGAACTTATGGAAATAAATTGAATAACAATACAAAGAATTACCCGGACTGAAAGATCTGATGTATTCTGAGAGTTTGGGGTAGATTTTCTATGACCAGATGCTCTCCATGTTGCCAACCCTCATCTATTTCCAAATAAGGTAATAATTTTCCCATGATCAGTCATGTTTCCTTAGAATATTGGTTTTTTGGGGAGAGGGGGTTCAATAGGAACAATAATGGCATCAATCTCACCAGACCATTCTAGAATGAGCTGCAAAAGCCATGGGCACAACTTGTTTTTCAAATCCTTTAAATTAAAAAAAGGTCCTCCTGATCAGAAATCAATGCATTGATCACCATAGTTTTAGCATGAAATGTGAAACATATATGAGGTCATTTTGCAAGGTTTAACCCAAGCCAAAACTTCTGCATTCTCAGTTTCCGTCCCATCAAGATCAAATTTTGTCTTTCATCTTCCTGGTGGTCAAACAAAAATGAGTACCAAACCAAGGTAGTGGATTAGTAGAAGTGTAAGGATGTTGGACTACACGACTTGTAGTTTTTGTTCCAACACTTAGTGTCGTGAGCTCACATTCTGTCAGACAACTTGGGTGGTAGACTTCATCCATCATCATGTTTAACACCACCACTTGGCATTTTGGATGCTTCCGGTAGAGTCCACTTTGTTACAAGTATTTTAAACTCAGTTTCCAATTTGAGAACACCTTTCACTCCCCCTCACTGTCTCCCTACCTCCTACTAGTCTTGAAGGTGTTATAAAAGGTCATATGCACTTTCCGTCTCCTGACTGAAAGATAACAAAAAATTGAAATAAAACCGTATTGATGGCTGGCTTGGGTTTTTGAAAACAGTGAACCCCCTATTGCTCAAATATTTGGGAGTTTGTACAATGCATTAAACATGAACATACTTTAAATGATACCAAAATTCAGTGGTTCTCAGTCAGTGTTCATATGACCCTTGGGGGTTATATGAGCCCTAGGAGTCCCTATAAAAATTTGGTGGGGTCTATGCAAAAAAATGATAAATTGGAGATGCATAGTAGTATATTAAGTGTCCATGAAATATTTTGATTTAGATGTAGTTATTGGAAGAATCAGATAAATTTCTCAAATGTTTTACGTAATTCAATCTATACAAGTTAATATGTGAAAAACTAAATAGGAATTTTAAAAGGAGTATTTATAAAACTAGTTTTTTAAACATCAAATGTCTACTGGGGTCCACCAGAATAAAATATTATTCAAAAGAGTCCATAGGTAAAAAAAAAATAGTTGAGAACCACTGCTAAGACTGAACAATATATTACAGGTCAAAAGCCTTCTTTGGAGAGATGAAAATAAAACAATATTGTTGAAAGAAAAAAAAACAGGCTTCTTGTGAATTAGTCATAAGTTTAAACATTATATATTTAAGAGGTTACCTCATAAAGTTTTATCAACTTTTCGTGTTTTTAAACTAGATTTCATGAGTAATTAGTATTTAATTTTTTTATTATTTGTTTTTATTTTTTTTAACATTTTATTGAAATCATATGAATTAATAATTTGCTATCAGTGAATACGGTAATTAGTCAATTGGTTGTAGTTAGATTTGCTAATTGGTGAGTCATTGATTAGTCAATTACTGCCAGTGAATTGCAGTTGATGAATTTTCCCATAGCCATACCTGAGAACATCATCAAAATCATCATCTTTTGATGTTTGCTTTCTACACATGCATGTGTTGGATGGTGTGTCAAGGTCCGACATACAATTCTCACTGGTAAAAATAGAGTTTCTAGATTGGATAGATTTGAGGTATTGCTTTGGTCCAGTAGTAGGACACTTATGTTCATAGGAGATGTGGGTTTGAGTCTCACAGGCAGTACCATAAATCCTCGAGTATAGTCTACCCTTGAGTATAATACACAGGGGATTTTTAGTGGGCTGTAACTCTGAAAAACCTAAACCTAGTGTATAATACGCACCCCTCCTCTCCTTCTCTAACTTGAATCAAGGGGGTCTATATAACATCCTTGGTTTGTAAAACTGTATACGGTAACGTCCTTTATTATTATTGTATATGTAACATGTAGCTTTTTTGTGCATTTTGTTTTCAGAAAATAAAGAAATAACAGTAATAATGTTTAATAAATTTTGCTTACTGCAAGTTATGGATGATTCTTTTGACTTCATTGCTTTCAGGCTTAAGGTATTTTTGTGCCCGACATCACAAAATACGTCTGAATAAACATTGCCAGACAGCAAATAGAGACTCGGACATCGCTTAGAAAATAATTTTCATTTTTAACCTCGTATATAGTATGCACTAGGGATTTTGACCTTTAAATTTTGGGGAAAAAATGCGGATTATACTCGAAGATTTATGGTACTCAACTTTTTCTTTCCAAAAGCGGTTTCAACTCAATATTTGTGTGTGTGCGTGTGGTGTGCATGTGTGTGTGTGTGTGTGTGTGCGCGCACGTGTGTGTGTGTGTGTGTGTGCGTGCGTGTGTATGTGCGTGTGTGTGTGTGTGTGTATGTGTGTGTGCACTTCAAGATATACTATTCCCCACAAAATTTATCTCATGTTCTCTCAAAAGTTTATAAAATTCTTTTATGTGTGTGTGTGTGTGTGTGTGTGCACATACATATTAATGAAATAGGAATGTGTGCCACAGTCTCCAAAAGTTTCCACCTTATAAAAATAAGAGAGATGAATGAGGGATAGGGAAGGATTAGAGATCCCTGATAAAAAAAAGAATTAAAAGATTAGCTTACAGTTATATCAATTGTTGTTGATTAGCAAAGCAGAAAATCGCTATATGAAAAAAAAAAAAAGGCTATTATATAAAAAATGTTTGGCACATATTCAAGATACTTCTAACAATTATTTATTGCTTTATCTATCTATTTATTTATTTATTTGTTTATTTAGCAAAACATTTGTCCTGTAATGTTCAATACAGGGAACGAAACAAGACTTAACATTTGATGGATTTATTGATAGAAGTTTTCCAGAACTGGATCAATTCTACAGTAACCTTTTCAATTGCTTGACTCGGTCTGCCTTTGTCTCTGTCTCTCTCTCCCCCCTCTCTCTCTCTCTCTCTCTCTCTATCTATCTATCTATCTATCTCTATCAGTGTTTCTTTACTTCTTTCACCCTTCACTTTTTTCCCATTCCATTCCTCTCTCTTTTTCTCTGCGTGTGTGTATGTGTGCATCAATACATATACATATATACATGAATATATACACATTTATGTGTGCATGTGTATGTGTATACACGTGTATATATGTATACATACACATACATACATACATATACACATACATACATACATACATACATACATACATACATGCATACATGAATGCATGCATACATACATACATACATACATACATACATGCGTACATACATACATGCATGCATGCATACATACATACATACATGCATGCATGCATACATACATACATACATACATACATACATGCATGCATGCATACATACATACATACATACATACATGCATGCATGCATACATACATGCATACATACATACATACATACATACATGCATGCATGCATGCATACATACATACATACATACATACATGCATGCATGCATACATACATACATACATGCATACATACATACATACATACATACATACATACATACATGCATACATACATACATACATACATACATACATGCATGCATGCATACATACATACATTCATACATACATGCATACATACATACATACATACATACATGCATGCATGCATGCATACATACATACATACATGCATACATACATACATGCATGCATGCATACATACATACATACATGCATACATACATACATACATACATACATACATACATATACACATACATACACACATATATACACATGCGTAAAACTAGAAAGAGCTCACTGTAGATCCATAAAGATTCGCAGAGCAAATATTCAATATATAAATAATAGTTTTGTGGGTGTGTGTAAGTCTTACTCAAATTTCTCTCTCACTCCCTCTCTCTTTATTTCTCTCATTGTCTGGCTGAGGCCAGTTATACATCCTTTTGATTAAGAACTCTGATAAAAAACGAATATCTCTCATAAGTAATATTATATCATTGTATTTCATATTATCATTCTATTTATCTTTGGTATCTATCTATCCTATCTAACAACCTATGTTTTCCTACTCAATCCTCCTACTTTCACTCTCTCTCTCTCTTTCTCTATTGCTCCGACTTCTTTTTTTCTTTACCACATATTTTTTTCATTTCACCCACTACATATCGAATGACTGTGCCCCAGCAGAATGGCGGTGCCCCAGCAGAATGGTGGTACCCCAGCATGGCCACAGCTCGTAAGCTGAAACTAGATAAAATAAAATAAAATAAAATAAAATATCATTAACATCACACTTTTGTCTGTCTGTCTGTCTGTCTCTCTCCCCTCCTCTCTCTCTTTTTCTTTTCC
>NC_043008.1:52927938-52972938 GCF_006345805.1 Octopus sinensis
TTAAGGAGAGTGCCACCTGTACATGGTTTGGCCTTTTGCATCAAAACAACTTGTAACCTCATCAAGACTGCTTGTTACTGGTTTTTTACTTACTTAATACATTGGCTCCCACACATTCTGCTGGTGGGTCATGGTGGTATGTTAGCAAGTCCTGCCCAACCCATCAGCAGGTCATGTTTTAATTTCTTTCCTCTGGGCTTTCTGAGAGAAGGTATGCTCCAATTGCTTTGATTTGTGTTTTTGGTACACTAAGAGAACAATTTTTTATAGATTTTTTCAAGTAAGGCATAGGAGTGGCTGTGTGGTAAGTAGCTTGCTTACCAACCACATGGTTCCGGGTTCAGTCCCACTGTGTGACGCCTTGGACAAGTGTCTTCTACTATAGTCTCAGGCCTACCAAAGCCTTGTGGGTGGATTTGGTAGATGGAAACTGAAAGAAGCCCATCATATATGTATATATATATATATATATATATATATGTATGTATGTATGTATGTGTGTGTGTGGGTGTATATGTTTGTGTGTCTGTGTTTGTTCCCCCAACATCGTTTGACAAATGATGTTGGTATGTTTACGCTCCCGTAACTTAGTGGTTCGGCAAAAGAGACCGATAGAATAAATATTAGGCTTACAAAGAATAAATCCTGGGGTCGATTTGCTCGACTAAATGTGGTGCTCCAGCATGGCCACAGTCAAAATGACAGAAACAAGTAAAAGAGTAATTTTTTTCATTTTGCTTCTGATTTCACCATGTAATGCTTGAGTATTGAGTAAATTTTATTTGCCATTGAAACAAAAATGGCTAGTTCTTTTTGAAAACATTGGTAGATTTTCCAGTAGAGACAGAAGGAAATGAAAAATATTTTACTTGCCATAGAAACCAAAATAGTTCTTTTTGAAAAGATTTCAAGATCTTCCAATAGAAAATACCCAAAAATTTTAATTGACCAATATTCCTAATGTCACTTGCTGAAGCACTCAAGAAGGCAAATACCAATTTACAATACCAATTTACTTTTTTGGGTTTTTTTTTTATCTGCTTCCTTTACACTCATTGTTTCTCTCATTTAGCTACACATCTTTTACAAACTATTCTGTTCGATTTGTCCCTTTCGCTACATCTTTTCCAGTTATGGTGGGTACTAGTGCATGCAGCTCTTGGTGTTTGTTATGGGGATAATAGTAATAATGGTACACCCCTTCTACATGATGAGTGGTATGTGAAAGTCATTATAAATACTATCAGTCAGTGTCAGTATAGGAGAGAGTACGAAGTACTTGGTCATAGATAGTAGTGGTCTTACTTGTCTACCTAACTAAAATACTATACTGGAGTGGGCATGATAACAGTCCAACAGAGGATTACAACAGTGGTGAGAAGGAATTTTTAAAAAATGAGAGAATGTGGCTTCAAGTTAAAGGAAGAAAAATGCGAGATTTTTTCTGAAAAAAAATTAAATCTTTGGGTCAAACAATAGATAAAAACGGATGGAAATTGGATCCATCCAGAGCAATTGCAATAAAAATATGCCCATGTCAAACAATGTGACTATGCTACAAGCATTTTTGGGTTTAGTAAATTAGTATCAAATTTACATTCCCAATATACATAATGCAAGGGCCCCGCTAAATGATTTGTTAAATAAAAATACAAAATGGTGCTGGACTGATAAGTGCCAGAAGACATTTGGCAAATTAAAAATATTTTAACATTGAACTTATCATTAACACATTTTGATCCAAAGTTAGATATTATACTGGATACAGATGCAAGTGATTACAGTGTATATATTTTTACACTATATATATAGTATAGTGTAAAAATATTATGCTGCTCATGTCAAGAATAATTAAGATATCATATTGGGACCCTGGGATAAAATGTAAAATGAGGCTCAGGAACCCTATTAAGCCCTTCACTCCCTATTGAGAATACGCCATTGACAGCTTTCCTCTTTTACTGTTGATTTTGGGCAACCTTTTTTGCTTCTCCCCAGATGGATCCTTGCTTTTTCAGCTCTACTTCATTATCCTGCTTCCAGCTATTTTTAGGGTATCCTCTTTTCTGCCTCCTGGTAAGTTCCGGGTCAGGGCTTGACACAAAATGCAGGATATCGGTTTCCTTTTGCATTTTATTTACACTGTATTATATTTTTCCCTGAGTAATGGCCTTCCTCTTCCAGATTTGAATTGTCATCGATGCTTCTGTGACTTTTTCTAGATATGGCTGTTGGTCCTCCACAAACCCATTTTTACCTCTAGGAAGAGGTGATCTATATTAGTCTGACCTCTGTCCTTTGACCTGTCCAGCATAAGAAACACTACTAGGAGCTTGTGCTTCCACTGGTATAATTCTCAGGGTCATTGAGGCATACAAGCCACTACCTTACAAGCTATCTAGAATGGAAGAGATATTGATGCCACAAAGCTTCCACTGGCTTGAGCATGTCTACAGACTGGGGGAAAAACTTCGGTTGTTAAAACAGATACTCTCCTCCTAGTTGCCTTGCAGTACAAGAAACAAATCAGGGTAGACTCCCAAGTAAGATAAAAAGATGTTGCTAAACATAACATGAACAAACTTTACTTTGATACTTACAGCTGGGCCACAACAATGAAGGACAAAGCAGTTCACTTCTGATATTATCCCTGGTGTTTTAGATGGTCACTAATCATTGATTATTGATGAACAGGCCATGATGATGAATTAGAAAGGAAATTTTTTGACACCCGGGTCTCAGGAAGCCCCAGCTGTTTTAAGGTGGTTCCTTGTCCCAGTATAGAGACAATCAACTTATCGATTATGGTTTTTAATGCCAAGCAAATGATATATAACCACTACAAGAGAATTTAATTCCTAAACAATCAATAAACAGTTTTTAAATATTTATCAGTGAGAATAATAAATTTCTTTCTGTAACAGATGTCAGAGGAAAATAAAATAAGTAAATATAACAATGCAAACAAACAAAATCAACAGAAGCAACACTCTGTCGAATGAAATATAATAAACAAACAGGAAGATCATTGAACTCCTTAAGTGTACTTAGTAGAGTATTCTCAAACTGTGTGTTTACCTTACACAAAAGCAATGAGTGATTACTTAACTCACTAGGAAGAAAATCAAAGTGAATACTTACTACATTTACCCATGTAAAATAAATCAAATTGAATACGTTATTCTACTCACCAGAATTAATTCAAAGTGAACACTGACTCTTCTCACCCAGGTAAAATCAAAGTGAGTATTAACAATAGGTGTAGGAGTGGCTGTGTGGTAAGTAGCTTGCTTACGAACCATATGGTTCCGGGTTAAGTCCCACTGTGTGGCACCTTGGGCAAGTGTTTTCTACTATAGCCTCGGGCTGACCAAAGCATTGTGAGTGGATTTGGTGGACGGAAACTGAAAGAAGTTCGTTGTATATATGTATATGTATATATATATATATATATATATATATATATATATATATATATATATATATGTATGTGTGTGTGTCTGTGTTTGTCCCCTCAACATCGCATGACAACCGATGCTGGTGTGTTTACGTCCCCGTAACTTAGCGCTTCAGCAAAAGAGATCAATAGAATAAGTACTAGGCTTACAAAGAATAAGTTCTGGGGTCGATTTGCTCGACTAAAGGCGGTGCTCCAGTATGGCCACAGTCAAATGACTGAAACAAGTAAAAGAGTAACTCAACTGACGAAGAAAAAAGGAAAAAGAAGGAACTAAAAAGAAGGGCAAGCAGCTGACAAATAGACAACATTGTACATGTGCATATATGTATGAGTGCATTGTGCTAATGTAAGTATATATGTGCATGTTCCCAGCAGTGCGTTGTGTGTCCTTGAGCAAGACACTTTATTTCATGTTGTTCCAGTACACTCAGCTGGCAATAATGAGTAGTACCTGTATTTCTGTGCAATGCTGAATCTTTCTGAGAACTATGTTAAGGGTGTGCGTGTCAGTGGAGTGAAGGCAGCGAGCTGGCAGAAACGTTAGCACGCCGGACGAAATGCTTAGCAGTATTTCGTCTGCTGCTATGTTCTGAGTTCAAATTCCGCCGAGGTCGACTTTGCCTTTCATCCTTCCGGGGTCGATAAATTAAGTACCAGTTGCACACTGGGGCCGATGTAATCGACTTAATCCGTTTGTCTGTCCTTGTTTGTCCCCTCTGTGTTTAGCCCCTTGTGGGTAGTAAAGAAAAAGGTATGTGTGTCAATGGAGTGCTCAGCCACTTGTATGTTAATTTCACATGCAGGCTTTTCCTTTGATTGGATCATTTGGAACACTTGTCATTGCAAAACCAAATGAGGGCCAGTTATATGCATTTTGGGGTGTATATAAAGTGTCTCTTACTTTTTCTCTTTTTTGATATCTCTGCAATAAAGAAATGGTCTGCCTTTCTATCAATAAAATAAAATTTCTGTCATTGTAATTTAGAAAATAGCAACAGGCATAGGAGTGGCTGTGTGGTAAGTAGCTTGCTTACAAACCACATGGTCCTGGGTTCAGTCCCACTACATGGCACCTTGGGCAAGTGCCTTCTATAATAGCCTCGTACATAACTGGTGTGTTTACATCCATAGACTGGAGAAAATCAACACTGCTTGTATGACAGTGATGCTTGTTTACAGCCATCACGTGATGTCAAACACACATACATACTCCTTATCCTTTTAACACCTGGCATAAAGCCACTCCCACTCTCAAATATCCTTCCTCCCACACTTATTTGAGGGGCTTTTCTTTTTCCCTTTTCTTGCTTTTTTCCTTCTTTAAAGTGCTAGTAGCTTAAGAAAAAAAAGCATCCAGTACACATTGTAAAGTGGTTGGTTTTAGGAAAGGCATCCAGCTGTAGAAACCATGCCAAAGCTGACATTGGGGCTTGATACAGCCTTGTAGCTCATTGGATCCCATGAAATTGCCCATCTCATGCCTGCATGGAAAATGAACATTAAATGATGATGATGATGATGACATAGCTATATATGACAGGCTTCTTTTAGTTTCAGTCTACCAATCCACTCACAAGGCTGTGGTTGCCCTAGAGGTATAGCAGAAGACACTTGCTCAAGGTACAGCACAGTAGGGCTGAACCTGAAACCACATGGTTGGGAAGTAAGGTCCTCAGCCTCACACACTCAGAGAGATTTGGCTGCTATTTCTAGCCGGTCAAGTGACTGCATAAAGACTTTCACTTTATTGACTTACTGACATGCTATTCAGTAATGTTACTGATATCATATATCAATCCAAACCAGTCGCAATCATTACATTTTCCTTCAAATGTTGGCTTCAGCTTTTTTTTTTCCTCCCTCCCCACCTCTTTTCCAATTTTTTATGCTGTTATATTGATCACAAATCTTCTATATTTAGATTCTGGAATTTTCTAAGACTTCCTGTTTGAAACCTGTCAAATACAGATCTTTGGATTTCTATTTTAAAACCTGTTAAAAAAAAAAAATGTCGGACATATTTCATTTTTCGTTTTTGATTTTTTTTTTACATGTGCTTCTTTAAAGTAATTTTTTTTATTTATGCTTACAAGAGCAAAAAAAAAAAAAATGAAGAAATATCCAGATTTTAAATTTGACTTCTTACATAGACACAAATCTTGAAAGAATAAGGAAAATGAGATTGTGTAACATCCAGATTTAATTGTTGGAAGCTCACTTATATTCTACAGGATGTTAGTCTCCTGAAGTTAGCTTTAGTCTAACTGTAGCTGCCAGGTCTTAGAACGCCAGAGAGAAATAGGTTGTTTATGAATGTGACTCATCTTCCCAGTAACTTACTCCTGCTCTAAGGTAACATCAAAATATTGATTTCAAATTTTGGCACAATGCCTGCAGTTTCAGTGGGATGTAGTAATTCAATTATATTTACCCCAGTGTTCAACTGGTATGTATTGTATTGACCCCAAAAGGACGAAAGGCAAAGTTGATCTTGGCAGAATTTGAGCTCAAAATGTAAGGATGGATGAAATGACACTAAGTATTTTGCCCGGTGTGCTAGCAATTCTGCTGGCTCACTGCCTCAGTAACATTATAATATTGGTTTCAAGCCAATGTAGGGGTCTTTGTATGGTTGATCAATCTGCAAGAGATAGCAGCCAAACACCCTTCAAATCACACACTTTGACACAAGCATGGGCAGCCTTTTTTTTTTGAGAAGAGAACTGCATGACTCATCATCAGACAAGCCACACTACTGAAAAATGTCCATGGTAGTTTTTTTATTAGGTATGCCTTTCAGGAAGTCCAACCAGCTGCATTTTGTTCTTAACTGCTCTAACATCTTAAAGAAAAGGAAGGATACATTAGATAATGCATTCCTAGAAATGCAAAAATAATAATGATAATAATAATAATTTATCTTAGGAGTACTGAATCAGGTTTAACTTGGGGTTAAAAGCCAACAACATACTCAGTTCTTTTTTGCTTTTGTTTAGGCAAAAAACATTTTTGGAGGGAGCTGAAGAAAAATTGCTTACTGGGGGTTGAAACAGAATTATTATGCTCATGGCTGTGTGAGGGGCAGGTGTGGCTGTGTGATTAAAGAGTTTACTTCCCAATCACATAGTTTTGAGTTCAGTCCCACTATGTGGAACCTTGAGCAAGTATTTATGTATGTGTGTGTGAGGGAACTGGAGGATAGGGCTCTCATCCAAATACTCATAACGGAATGAAGACATTCAAGGATCAAGTGATAGTATTACTGTCAACTCCCTTCTAGTGCTAATCCACAATCATGAACCTAAAATATTACTTTTTAGGGAATATTTTAGAGAAGATTTGGTGACTGTAAAATACTGATAACTTGGGTGTCTTCTAATATAGCCCTAGGTTGACCAAAGCCTTGATTTGGTTGACAGGAACTTAAAGAAGCTTGTCACACACACACATCATTCACACACAGTAGTGTGAATAATATTCTTAAGGTCAACATTTACTCACTCATTTCTAGGCTTTGTCCCTAACTCAATTTTTAACCAAATTAGATATTGTTTACGTTTTTAGATTGGTAATACCCTTAAGCTACATTTTAAGCTACAAAACTTGAAAATTGCTTTGGTAGAAAAAAGTTTCAGTAAAAGATGAGGTCAAAATCAGGAGAGTAATGCCTGAAATCAACTTTGAGTCCAAATATGTTTTTAAAGATAAATCTATCTTTTATTTTAGCTTTTATGATAGATCTCAGTGAGAGGAATCTATCCATATTACTTATATGCAAAAATATTCAGTAGAAAAAAAAAGTACTGAGCTAAAAACTGCCAAAGAAAAAAAAAAGAGATTAACACCTGAAATCGAATTTGACTCTGAATATTATTCTTATTTCAAAGGAAAACTATATTTAAATTCAACTTTTCTGATAGATCTCTGCTAGAGAAATCTGATGATGCCAATTATGTAAAAAAAAATTTTTTAATAAAAATCTACTGGAGCCAAATGTGCTGAAAAAAGTGGTAATGCCTAAAATCAAATTCAAAACCTAAAAATTTTTTTCTTACCTCATATTTTAGAACTCATGAAGATGAGTGTTGTGGTGCTAATCTTTTCAAAAAATATCATTCACACACTACTGTGTGTGAATGATATTCTTAAGCTCAGCATTTACTCACCCATGACCCACTTCTAGGCTTTGTCAATAACTCAGTTATATATATATATATATTTATAACTCAGAAAGTAAAAAGGTCAATAAATACTTGCCATTACATCTTTAATCAACCAAATATGAACCATTTTGTTGCACAATGTGTGTCCATCTTTCCTTTAACTTGAAAATACTCTCTTCCCAGAATTGAGGCGGTTTCATGGCAAAGAATTCATCAAGATATCTTTTTACGTCATCCAAGGAATTGAAATTTTTACCATTAAGACTATTCTGCAGAGACCTGAATAGGTGGAAATCCGAAGGAGCAATATCTGGTGAATATGGTGGGTGGGGTATCACATCCCAGCTGAGCTGCAGCAATTTTTGTCTGGTTCTCAAAGAAACATGTGGCCTTGCATTATCATGTTGGAAAACAACACCCTTGCTGTTGGCAAATTATGGACTTTTCTCTTGAATTGCTGCTTTTAACTCATCCAGTTGTGTGCAGTATTTCTCAGAATTAATTGTCTGGTTACTTGGGATAAGCTCACAGTACAGAATTCCTTTCCAATCCCACCAGACACAAAGCAACACTTTTTTAGGGTGAAGACCTGCTTTTGGGGTCAAGTACAACAGAAACAGGAAAAGTGAGAGCAAGTTGTGGTGAAAGAGTACAGCAGTGTTTGCCATCCCACACCCTGCCAGAGCCTCATTAAACACTCACAATACCTAGTCTGGGAATCGAAACTGCAATCTTATGACCATGAGTGCACTGCCCTAACCACTGGGCCATTGCGCCTCCATATATATATATATATATATATAATTAGATAATTTTAGTTGAATGAATAATCCCCAGTACTTTTTTTTACCATTTTTTAAGCCTGATACTTATTCTATCGATCTCTTTTGCTGAACTGCCAAGTTACTGGGACGTAAACACCAACACTAGTTTGTCAGGCAGTGTTGGAGGATAAACACAGACACACACATATTGATATATATAAATATGATGGAATTCTTTCAGTTTTCATCTACTAAATCCAATGCTAGAAATAAGAGTCAAAACAACACTAAGCCATGATAAAGCATGACAGATTTCTTTCAGTTTTCATCTGCCAAATTCGTTCATTTTGGTTTGCCTGGGGCTATAGTAGAAGACACGTGCCTAAGGTGTCAAGCAAATATTTTTTCATATTCCATTGGCATCACTTCCATATTTCTTAATTGGTGATTAATTCAATATCAAAGACTTCATTTCCATGTCTTGTGGCAAGAATAAATCAGTTTGCTAGAGACTATCACCCTTCTTGCTGCTAAAACTGGTCCCAAATTCCATACACATGGTATAAGTGAGTGGTTTCCAAACATTTACAGGCTGCCACCTGCTTGACACCCAGGCCACGTTCCTAGCGCCCTAACACCCCACTCACCACTACTACAACCCTGAGCCACTTTCTGCAGCCAAATTCAAAACAATTATATTTCACAAATAAAACTTAACCTAATTAACTCATTATTTTGAGATTTTTTTACATCCATTGCACCCCTTTTGGCCACCCCATTATTGCCCCACTTTTCTTCAATGTCCCCCAGTGGGGTAGTACCACCCGTTTTGGAAACCACTCGTATAAGTGAACAGAAATGATCCGACTAAAAATAAAACTCACATTACCAAACTGATCTTACTACAGTTTTATGGAACTTGTATCAAGCTGACTACAATCTCTGCATTTAAAAAAAAAAAACCAAGACAACAAACAGAATGAATTAGCTTTGTATCTAGTCAAAAGAGATCAATATTAATGTATCAGAGACTTACTCAAATAAATTATTTTTCATCTTGCAAATATTGATTTTGTTTTGTCAATTTTTTATCATATTTAGTTACAATGTTCTATTTTCTTTTATGTTGTTTTTTTTTAACTGGAATTATTATTTATTATTCATTGATGTTCTTCCCATTTTTATTTAATTCAAAGGTATGTCCTTTTAAATCAATTTGCTCAAAACAATAATCTCAAACATATCTTATAGTTTCCATTTCTATATAAACCTAGTTATTACATTATATATATTAATATTTGTAGACAGTGAATTATATAGACCCAGACAGGCACACTAACATAGTACTTTACTTAATTAGCATTAATGCATGTGCATATGTGTGTATGTGACTGAATATATATATATTAATATCATCATCATCATCAGTTAACATCTGTTTTCCTTGCTGGCATGGGTTGAACATTTTGATAGAAGCTGGAAGGCCAAAGAGATTCACTAGGCTCCAATTGTCTATTTTGCATTGGTTTCTATGGCTGGATGCCCTTCCTAACACCATCTACTTTACAGAGTAGAATGGGTGCTTTATATGTGGCACCAGCATATGTATGTGTGTGTGTGTGTGGGTATGTATATATGTACACACACACACATATATACTGTCTATCAAATCTATTCACTTTATTTGGCTTGGGGCTATAGAAGATACTTGCCCAAGGTGCCACATTGCGGAGCTAAACCCATGGTTGGGTTCTTAACTACACAGCCACACCTGCTGCATCTCTCTCTCTCTCTCTGTATGTATGTATGTATATATATATATATATACACTCACACACACACACAGACATGTATATATCATCATTTTAACTCTTATTAGGTTGTCTGGAAAGTTATGAGCATTTTTTGATATGTAAAAAGAGATGTAAATAATTGACCTTTCAATAAATTTTATTCAATGAAATAATTTCCATCATTATTAATGACCTTTGCCCACCTATCAGGCAATTTAAATAGTCCATCAACATAAAATTTGACTGGTTTTGAGGAAAAAAAGTTATCTAGATGCACTTTGACTCCATCTAAATCATTAAATGTTTTTCTTTGCAATGAGTTCTGTAGAGACTAAAACAAGTGGTAGTCGGATGGCACAATACCAGGAGAATATAGTATATGGGTTAAGAGATCCCAGCCAAGGTCATGTAACTTTGTTCGGTTAGCCAAAGACATATGTGGTAGGGTATTGTCTAGTTGGAACACTACCCATTTTCTGAAGGCAATCTTTGGCCTCAGTTCTTTGATTTCTTTGTTCAGCTGACGACAGTACACATCTTGAAACTAAAGATAGTAATTTTTTTTTCTAGTGCTGACTTAAGCTGCTCAGGGTAGATATCCTTTGTTATAATTTGGTTTGGGTTTAAAAGTTCAAAGTGGACTAAACCTTTTATATCCCACAAAGCAGATAGCAACACCTTACATGGGGGAAGACCTTTAGCCTGGTGTGCTGGTGTTCCTCCTTTCCCTACCCACTGTCTCCAGCTCTTGACATTTTTATAGAGAACCATTTCTTGTCACCAGTCACTATTCAGTTCCAAAAAGGTTCATTTGTGAGACGTGACAGTAAAGAAAAGCACACATTCACTCTCTGCGCACAACTAGACTCGGAAAGTTTGTGAGTAACCCATTAACCCAATTTGCTGACTTTTCCAATAGCACACAGGTGTCAATGAATGGTTGAATGACCAAATCCAAGCTTCTCAGATAGTTTCTCAACAGTTATGATGCGATTTTGTTCCATTAGGGTTTGCAGTATGTCCTCGTGGAGCTCTACAGATTTTCCAGGATGAGACTTGTCTTCTAGGCTGTAGTTTCTAGCTCAGAATTTCTGGAACCACTGTTGACACTGGCTTACGCTTATTGTCCAATCCCCATACACTGCATTAATATTCTTCGCACTTTCCATTGTGTTGTTGCCTTTATTGAATTCATAATGTAAAATAAACTGAACATGCTCCTTTGCTACTTCCATTATAGCTTTGAAAAAATAACTGTTAAAATCGAACTGTACTCTTTAAAACTTGCACTAAGAGTAAGCACAAGGTAAAATTACTACCTGCTTTTATAGCAAGTTGATGCAGCTAGTTTATCCCATCCCCCCTCCAACTTTTAGTTCATGCTATTAAAAAAACCGCATTCTTTATGGGATGACCCAATATATATATAATTATTATTTGAGGGAATAAAATCCAAATTTAATCTTTACTTTTTAATTGTAATTTTAATTTTAACTTTTCTATCTATGTAATTTTCTAGATGGTGTAATTTAATTATTCATTTTGAATTGATAAAAGGTGGTTTTTTTCTAAAATTTTATATATATATATACATATACATACATATGTGTGTGTGTATATGTATATGTATATATATATATATATATATATATATACACGCACAAACTTACATATGAAGGAGTGCTGAAAAGTTCCTGGCTTTAAGAGTATCATGAAAGGCTTGGCTGGAAGCCCAACCTTCTGAGTTCTTTTACAGGGTTTAGAAAAACTGAAGGACTACTGCAATAAGTGTGTGAATCTGAGAAGGGAATATACTGACCAAAATCATAATTATCTCACTCTCCTGTATTTTCTTTTACTCAAAACTAGGACCCTCTTGTATACATACACACACACATATATATATATATATATGCACACATACATCTATGTATCTATATGTAGATAAAGTTGCTTCATAAAGGAGACAAATGTTTTGAAAAAATAATTTTTGGCATTGATGAGACTTGTCCCATGAAAGTCTCCTGCAAAATAGCTCTCTTTATGATTGATACACCACTCGCAATATTTTAAGTGTATCTCTGCAGATTTTCGGTGGAATTTAGAGCCAGCACCAAACGTTATTACCTTCATATCTGAATATATCTTATGCAAATAATGCAATAAAATATAGAAAAATAGGTAATTGGTGTATATCTATGTTTCAAGAATTATTGCTCTTTCTTCAGTACCACATCGAACCCATTAACTATCCATGAATACAATGGTTAAATAATCACTAAGTTTAGTGATGTAATACAACTGAATAGACCAATTTATATATTAATCACATTCCTCGTAACTGGTATGTATATGTTACTTGGTTGTTGCGACATGGTATTTTGCTACCTGATTCAGTATGTCAAAAGTAGGGAGCTGTAAAAGATTAGGAAACACTAGGATAGATCAACCCTTGTTTGCTTATTGGTTCCATGATCAGGTGAGATACACAGGTTTATTGTCGAAAAACAAACTTCTGCTGCTTTAAGATTCACAAATGTTTATTAATTAATCTGGCAATTTTGATGAAATGAATAGATCATTTGATTTCACTCTGATTTCATTGGTTAACAAAAAAAAACCAAAAAAAACCGGAACAAAACAAACAAACAAACCATTGTTAAATATTCGTCGGTGTAATAATATCTTAACTTTGATGCCAAAGTTTTCCCTGTTAAAGAAAAAAGAAAATCAAGCTCAAAGAAAGAAATCAGAGAAAACATTTTTATGTAATGACATTTGTGTCAACGAGACAAACAAACAACAAACGACATGCATGAAATATGAGACGGTGAGTTGACAAATTCCAGCTTATGTAGTTTCCTTAAATTGACAGTTAAACTGTTGATGGATGGAGAGATAAGTGGTTACATAAATAGACAAACCCTTTATTGTTATCATTTCTATTATCTCCTTTTTTTGTTGATTTAACACGCAACTTTGTTTAATACATCCACTGGGTACTTAGGTTTCTTTAATGGAATTCACTCCTTTGCCAGATTACATTATACTCACTTGCTCGCTTAGTTACATACTTACTCAAGCCCATTCTTCCCTCTGGAGCCTCGGCCATCGATGACTTTTCTACACTGTTTTCAACTCTGGATTGCCTTTTCTACTTCTCTTCAGTTTAATCCCCTCTTCTTCATATCTACCTCACTATTCTTTCAGATTTTGCTGTACTGGGTCATATGTTTCCCTGAGGAAAGGCCTTCCTCTCTTAGGTTTCAGTTTTCATCAATGCTTCTGTAACCATACTTTTTTTCTAGCTACAAGTGTTAGCTCTACACAAAACCATTTTAACCTCTTGGAAGAGAAAGTCTATATTTGTGCAACCTCTATCCAGCATGGCAAGCTTTACCAGGAGCTTGTATCCTACTGGTATAACTCACGGGGTCACTGAAACATACAAGCCTCCACCCTGCAATAAAGATTGGACCTTGTGGTAGCTCTTAGTTATGTAATACCATTATATTCTCGAGGTTACAAATGATGAAAGTATTCAAGCGGAGGCTTACTCTTAGATAAGTGAGGGGCCCAAACCCAAAAGTGATGCTTTGGGAGGCAGCCCTATTAAATGGCACTTAATGCTGTATCTCTCTCTTATACCATCATTCATAACTAATGTCCAAGCAAGCATAGAAGGAAGAGGCTGGTTCTTAGTCACTGGTTACCAGCAGAGTTGCTTAGAGGGATCAAAGTGATTAACGAGAGTCCATGAGTCACAGCTTTCTCTCCTTCAACCAAAAATTACAAGAGTCCCTCTTGCATGTTAGCTCATGTCGTACAGTCCAATCCATGCTATCAAGAAAAATTGGATGTTAAATGAAGATTTGTCGATGATGAATCTAAGTAAGTCCATTTAGACTACACAAACATCTGTTGGTTTTGGCACAGTCATAAACCCCCACCTATCAATTGCCAGAAACATACAAATTATAGATCCACTTTCTCTTTCATCCCTTAGTCCTTGCTAATCTCTGTAATTCAGACTGCATTCTGTTGCAGAGGTTCTCAAACGGTGAACAGCAGATTTTTAAAAATCCAGTTTAATCCTTTAGCATTTAAACCAACCATATCAAGCCTAAATATTTTGCCTGGTTTATGTTCAAACTGGCCAGATTCAGCCTCTCACACCTACCCTGCAATGCCATTCTAAAAACTATCAATAGAAACCTTGAAGCCACAAGGTAAATCCTGGTTAATTCTAAATAATGGTTTCAAATTTTGACGCAAGGGCAGCAATTTTAGGGGAGGGGATGAATCGATTACATCGACCCCCACTGTTCAACTGATACAAATTTTATCAATTCTGAAGGACAAAAGGCAAAGTTGACCTTGGTCGTACTTGAACTCAAAATGTAAAGCCAGATGAAATGTTGCTAAGCATTTGCCTGGCTTGCTAATGATTCTGCCAGCTTGCTGCCTTGTTAATTCTAAGTAATGTAAAAAAAAAAAAGTATTGGGTTGGCCAGAAAGTTTGTGCCAATTTATAGTAGCTTACCTTTCGTCTTATTTTAGAACATAAAATAATAATTTAGATACTAAGTCATATTAATACTGACATTTGATTTGACAATATATTTTTTACTAATCTGTTTCCTTACAAATTTGCTAATTCTCCATTATTTTATTTCCAGGACAAGCTGCCTGTAGCCAAAGCACTCAACAAGATTCAGGGGAAGAAACAAGCCTACCTTGAGACTCTGCTGCCAATAGTCTCTGTGACGATCTTTAGGCTCAAGGATTTGAAGTCCAAGGGCCTCATCTACTGCAGCCCCTTGGTCAACGCACTTTTGGCAGGCATTGACAAAAGGTTTAGAACCTTCCTGGAGGATGAGGAATGCCAACTGGCTGCTGCCTTCCACCTCAGGTTTTGCCTCATCTGGTTGGATAAGTATAACAGCACCAATGCTGCCAAGGTGAGGAAAAGCATGCAGGGTAAGGCCAAAGAGGCCATGAGGCAGCAGTCTGATGAAGTGAGCAGCAATGGTGGAGGAAGCAACAATGAAGAGGAGGAGATGACTTCTTCAGTGGTGTCACCCAGCGAAAAGAGAGCAGCAGGAGCTACAGGTCACTCAAGGACAAGGCCCAGAATTTGGTCAAGACCTGGTTGGAGACCAACTCCAAGGACTTGCTGACAGATGCTGTCTTCTTGAGTGAGCAAGAGTTGGTGGACTTTTTCATCAAGTTCAACACAGCCATCCTCTCTAGTGCTGCAGTAGAGTGTTTGTTCTCTATGGGTAAGATCATCCCTTTCTGATGAAATCTTTGACTAATGCTAATTTTCATGACAGGCAACATGCATCTCTTGAACAAAATGAAGAATGAGAAGAAGAGGAAATATTAAATTATTTTCATTTTTTATTTTTTTACAGCCACTTTATCAATGAACTTTTTTTAGTTTAATACTAATACTGTGTTTCATTTGAGATTCTTAATTTTTTAACCCTTTTCTGGTTCTAGAAGCCTTTAAAAGCCTAAAAAGGGGCAAAAACTATAAAATCAGCCTTTGTCAGGTCTTTTAAAAGTTAAAGCTACAAAATCATTTTTTAACTCTAAAGCAAAAAAAAAAACTAGTTTTTGGGTTCTAAAGCCCCTAAAAAGGCACACAAAGGCTGATTTTTATACTTTTGGGTAATCTTTAAAAGGTGGTTTGAGAGCAAAAACTGATTTTTAGTTATTTTTCTGTAATAAAAATTAACGTTAATGGTTTATTGATAACTTGTTACATTTTCAAAGAATTAACTGATTAATGGTTAATGAAGATAACTCTTTGGTTAATGAAGCTAACTTTTCAATTAATGGTGCCCACATATACTAAAATGAAACAGAGCATTTTTGTACATTGTAAACACTCTTTAATCTATGTTTTTAACCAGGACCAAGTTCAGACCCAGAGCAGACCGAAGCACTTACGAGATTTTGGTGCCTCCATCATCATTGTTTAACGTCCATTTTCCATGCTGGCATGGGTTGGACGGTTTGACTGAGGTCTGGAAAGCCAGCGGCTGCACCAGGCTCCAATCTGATCTGGATGCCCTTCCTAATGCCAACCACTCCAAGAGTGCAGTGGGTGCTTTTTATGTGCCACCAGCACAGGAGCCAGTCAGGTGGGCTTGGCATCGATCATGTTCAGATGGTGCTTTTTACATACCACTGGCACAGGAGTCAGTCGGGAGCACTGGTATCAATCACATTTGGATGGTACTTTTTATGTGCCACCAGCACGGGAGTTAGTCAGGCGGACCTGGCATTATGTAATTCAAAAAATAAAAACTACAAAACAAATTTTTATTTTTCAAAATGAATCACAATTAACTGTAAGATGGAAAACAATAATTTTTGTGTATTTACATTTTATTTGTATTTGAAAAGTTTTCAGCTACATTTATTTAATTGCAGTCTTTGATCACTATGACACCATGAACACTTGGAAATTATATAATTTTAGCAAGTTTAAAGCGATTTTTCTTTTGTATGCCATAAAACATTTACCATTTCTGTGGTGCTGCCGCTTCCCTTGATGCCCTAAGCACATGTTCTTTTTTTTGCTTAATGGTTAATCCAGTGCTGTTTTTAAACATTGAAGAATTGAGAAAAGCTTGATTACTTCTAAATATTTTCAGTTACTAAAACTGTTTCTATTTTTACTAGATGTATTGCACTAAGTCATTAGCTGTATATTAGTGGAGATTAGATGCCTTACAATATTAACCAATGTTTTGAACAAGACATGGTTTAAGTGAAGAAAATCAATGGTATGAAATATTAGTGTAGAAGGGGTGGACTTATAGTTGCTTCCCTTTAACGATACATTTGTCTTAATAAATTGTTTCTATTTCATCAGTTATTTCTCAATAAAAAAATGAAGTAACAAACAAAATATAACAACTTTTACTTGTTTCGATCGTGTAAAAGCATCAACTTGTAGGGTTTTTATCGAATAGATAGCTCCTACCCACCAACCAATACTTAATTTTAAAGTTTGGTACCAACTGTACCGGTTTCTTTGGTCGAACCACTAAATCACAGAGACGTAAACAAACCAACGTCAGTCAACAAGCTGTGGTGGAGGGTCTTATAAGGCATCGGCCAGTGTCAGGCTGTTGTAGAAGAGACTTGTCCAAGTCGTCGCACAGTGAGACCGAAACCGGAACTACATGACTGCAAGGTGATTTTAACTACACAATCATGCCTGCAAAATAATACGCTGGAATAATAATTATCTCGATGCAAAATTTGTTTTGTCATTTTACCAAAAAGAAGAATGCTGATATTCGTCAGTGTGAGAACCATCGCTTGCCTTAAGAGTCATAGCTGGAACTTCCCGCCAAGGTCGACTTGGCTTTTTATCTTTCCGGAGTCGATGCAATCGGCTAGCCTCGTCCCCGAACAATTTTCAGGTCCTGTACCTCTTGTAGAAAGGATTATTGCTGGAGCTGAGAATTTTGCTAATAAGATAATGACTGTACTTCTAGTTTTCCACAACCCTGAGTATGTTTCAAGTTACTTTTTGATGTTTCACAGCAGAAATCAGGTATACCCATGAAAATTGCATCCTTTAACTGCAGAAAGTAGTTTTGCGCACCAATCTGTTTACCTGGAGAATGTCTGGTTTGAAACAATTTGCTGTTGAGACAACGCGACTTGCAGAAAATACCAGTTCTATTTTTTGGTAGATATTTAGCATCATTACCGGAATAACAATAAAATTTAATTTTGCAGCAAAAGTGTCGAACGTGCATATCCAGAAACGTATTTTCCAGTGTCTTTCCTTTACTATATAGAGTGCTGTTTGTAATTTATCAGTAAATGAAGGTTTGCACAAGATATGGGTAACCCTTTGGTGTGTGTGTGTAATTAAATTGTCTGCCGTCTTGGGCTTATTAATAATTTTTTCTATTGGCACACAAGGCCAGCAATTTGGGTGCAGATTAATCGATTAGTGCTCAATTGGTACTTATTTTGTCCACCCCCCAGAAAGATAAAAATCGACCTCGACGTAATTATTAAGAGAACTGAATTTGTAAGAGAAATTAAGGTAAGGGACGTAACTCTTTAAATTATTACAAATTGAAAATGTTAGCAACTTCACTGCTGCAGAATTAATTCAAATTAGTGAAAGGCGTTAATTGTTAATCACGCTGAGGTGAAACATCTCTATGACAATGAACAGTTGATGTCATTCAGCAAATAGCTTGGGACCCAGTAATTTGATTACATTATCTTTGATAAGTGACTATCGATATATTTTAGTCTCTGTATGAAGCTTGAGCAACAGGAGTCGTGGTAAAGGTTTCGGCTCTTTACTGTCGAGGTTCAAATCTCGTTAACTTTGCCTTTTATTTAGCCCTTGGCGATCGCTAGAATTAGGTATCAGTACCGTCGTGGTGTTCAGTTACACTGTAATTTTTCTGGAGGTAATCCAAGCCAGGGCCTGCTCAATGATTAGGTTTAACGCAGTGTGATTAGCTAAGTGACCAGCATTTAGGCAGCGAAACAGACCTGAAGACTAGTGGGATTGAGGAGCCTACCACAGTGGTATCCAAGTCCCTTACAGATTGAGTGCAATGGAGATGCAGAGCTCATCTAGACTAAGTAAACCTCCGATGTGGGCCACAGGCAGGGCATCAATCCAGTCCCCCGAGGATTGTGGTATGCTGCTAGTTGAAACGCTTGGTGTTACGTTGTTGGGTTTCCCTTTTTGGGGGGCAGGAGGGTGGGATATTCAACATAAATGATAGACTAATCAGTTGAAGCTTCAGATATTTTATTTTCAGTATCACTAGGCAAAGATGTATATGTGATGAATAAAAATGCCCCCAACAATGGTTGCAATACAGCTTTAGTAGAAAGATTTGGAAGAATTACAAAGTTCTCCAGGAATTTTATTTCATGTTAATTTAAGAATTTGCCAGCAAAATCTTATAAAATGACAATATGCTAAAAGAGGGATTTCAAAGCAAATGTTGATGTTGTGAAACCAAAAGTTAATAAACGAATGAATAGTTGCAAACAATGAGTTCTGAGATCAATACCGAATGATTGCTCACACATGGACTTGTAGGTATTGTTTGATGTTTGTAAAACACATATAAAGCAAAAATTTTTCAGTTCTTAACGTTTAACACAAAGTTCTTTTCTTTTCAAACATTTAAAAGTTTATTTCTTTCTTTTTAAACATTTAAGTTTTTCCTTCTTTTCTTCTAAAAATAGTTAAACAATTCAAAGTTATTCATCTTTTCTTTAAAAACATTTGATAAGTCTTTTTCTTTTCTTATAAAAATAGTTAAACAGTTCTTTATCTTTTCTATATAAAAAAAAAAAAAATGTAAAAAAGGTTTTCTTTTCTTATAAAACAGTTAACACTTCAAAGTTCTTTATCTTCACTTTAAAAAACACATTTAACTCAAAGTACGTTTTCTTTTAAAACATTTACCGGCAAAAGTTTTCCTTTTGTCTCTGCAAACTTAGCGTAGTATCCCACTACATCGCTCCGTGTATCTCAACCCCTATTTGTCAGAATTTGCCAAAATTCCGTGCTGCAAGGAATTTTGTCAGTGAACAGGTCGCGGTCTCAAAGCGATAAAAATATTTTGGCAAATTAAATTTAAATGAAGTGAATTTAACGGATTTTGTGTTTTTAATTAGCTTATAAACACCTTCCACGATGCAATAGAATTATCTCCCATGAGAAAAAAATTGGCGGGAGCGGTTGACTATTGTGCTAGAAATAACAGCTGAGTATGGCATTGGGAAGCTAACGATACATTCATGTCTTCGTCTATATAGTTCACACATAAATCAGGGAAAGTGGAGTGCACGAAAGGACGATGCAGTGTAGGTGTATAAGTATATTTTTACCACCTGTTGATACATATACGCAGACATGCCTAAATATTTACAGGGTACAGTGAATAAACTAAATAATGTAAGACCAAAATTACATAAAAATATCCTGAAATACTAGAGTAAGTTTATTCAATAAATTTCCCACCCTTTAGTGCCGGTACCATGATAAAATGCCTCAAGTATGTTCTATAGTGACTGGTTTTAGGAATAGCATCCAGTCAAAATCTCCTGAACGGTGTCTCCTTGTTTAACTTGGTGAATGCTACCATAATCCTTTGCCTTCAGTTCATACAGGCATCACACACACACACCAAGTATCCGTCATAGAAATCTTTTGGCGAAGGAATACCAGTATTTTAATGTTCCCTCCGTTGGGGGAGGGCATACGTGTGCGTACACATGCAGGTTATATAGAAGGCATTTACCCATGTGCCATGTAGCGGGACTGAACCCGGAACCATGTAGTTGGGAAGCCAGCTTCTAACCACAGCAACGCCTATATTCCGTTTATAGCTAGATTATATCGTAGGATCGACCTAAGCCTTCTCAGTAGATGGAATTTGAATTTAGACCATACTCATACGCGTGCATGTGTTGCAGACATCATTTCAATGTTTCTCCCTATTGTATTGATGGGCCATTTTCTAATAGAGAAGGATTTGACATGAGTATGCTAGTCCAGATATATATTAACCCCACAGAATCTCCGTCTATTAAGCTTACACCGATAACTACTAGCGAACTTTTTTTTAAAACTATGTAGACCATTTTGGTACTTGTATCGCAGAGTGGTCCCGGTTTGCGCACCTATAATTTTTACAAAATTTAGTTTTTATAAATAAAAATTTTCCAAAAAAAAATGTAGAATTTTTTTGTTACAAATTAAATATCTCACGAAAATACAAGAGGTAGAATGCCTCAGGAGAGGTGGGTTTTTGGAGGTGCTTTTAGTCTTCGTACCTAACCGTTCCCCTGAAACTTTTACCCCTCTATCTAAAAATTTTGTTTGGTGGCATTTTCGAACGAATTGCAAGAACTGATATTTGCGTAAAAAAATTATATACATTTCCTTTTTAGAAAAAATCCCGTTTGTTTATAAAAATTAATTTATCGACTAACTAGCGGAGGGAAATTTAGTCTAAAAAAAAAAAAATATATATATGAAGCGGGAAAATGATTTCATGATAGCGGTTAAAAGCAGATTTTTAATAGTTCGTTCTGTAAGAAAATTCACCGGCAGGAAATTGCTCATACAGCATACTGTATAAAAATGTTTGCTTCGCAATTAAATCTGCAAAAGCTTTACTGAGCAATACATGCTGACAGTTACTATCTTCTAGCGGGAAAGCGAATAAAAGTAGGACTCCCAGGCAACGAATTATTAGCCGGGGAACAAAAGTTGCTAGGGTACTTCACTCATAGCATAGAAATATTTTGTACCCATAAATAAAGCTGTAATAAGTCGAAAATATCCACAAGCAGCGAGAAGACATTCCTGAAGAAAATATGGGCCCTGAAAAGGGCCGTTGTTGAAATATAGCAAAGTCTCATCTAAGCTCTCTCGCCACGGATACGGCGTGCAAGTTGAATGTCCTTTGGCATAATGGTCACTCTCTTAGCATGGATGGCGCACAAGTTGGTATCTTCGAAAAGACCGACTAAGTAAGCTTCGCTAGCTTCTTGAAGTGCCATAACGGCAGAACTCTGGAAACGGAGATCTGTCTTAAAATCTTGAGCAATTTCACGGACTAGACGCTGGAAGGGAAGCTTCCTGATGAGAAGCTCAGTAGACTTCTGGTAACGTCTGATTTCACGAAGAGCTACAGTACCGGGCCTGTAACGATGGGGTTTCTTCACACCTCCAGTGGCTGGAGCGCTTTTCCTGGCAGCCTTGGTTGCAAGCTGTTTACGAGGAGCTTTTCCTCCGGTGGATTTACGAGCGGTTTGCTTAGTACGAGCCATTACGATATCTCAATCGGTAGCAACTGTGACAACTTTATATAGGTGCTGATTAGGCGGGACAAAACATTAAGCAGCAGTAGCTTAGCGCCAAAAGTCACATACGTTCTAAATCATGTGACATGTAAATATCTATGCTCTCTGCTACGTTCGTGTAGTATATACATATATACACGCACTTCTTTCTGCCTTACGAACGGAATGAGTGGACGTGGAAAAGGAGGAAAAGGACTCGGAAAGGGCGGCGCTAAGCGTCATAGAAAAGTGTTGAGAGATAACATCCAGGGTATAACCAAGCCAGCTATCCGTCGTTTGGCTCGCAGAGGTGGTGTTAAACGTATTTCTGGTTTGATCTACGAAGAGACCCGTGGTGTATTAAAAGTGTTCCTTGAGAACGTCATTCGTGATGCTGTTACCTACACCGAGCATGCAAAGAGGAAGACCGTGACCGCTATGGATGTCGTCTACGCTCTCAAGAGACAAGGAAGAACCCTGTACGGTTTTGGAGGTTAATTTTCATCTCCAACTGCTGTTACGCTATTGACAAAACCGGCCCTTTTAAGGGCCATAAAAATTTGCACGTAAGCCATCTCGTTGATTTACAAATATGCGTCACTAACCCGCTGTCTTAATATTTTGTTCTTCAAATTTTACTCAGTGACTTAGCGGAGGTAAAAAATATGTATACCACCCGTTTTCGGCGTAAAAAAAACGAAAAAACCTTTGCATTGAACAGATTTATTTCTGTGGCTGTTTGTGTCGGGTTGTTTATTTGGCCACAAAACCAGAATATAAATTTCTCATCGTGGGTTTGTCTTAACGTTTATATTATAGCATTGAGCTAAATTATTCCTAGTTACTTCCTTAAAGCACTCCTTTATTTCTAAAGGAAAATTTTTCTCTTTTTTTTTTTTTAGTGTATTTTGACACCAGTGAGTGAATTACAACTACTTCCCCTCCCCCCACCCCGACTTTTCGTGTTTATATATCATGTAGATTCCCAGTCCACTTTAATTTGTTTTAGCTTTCAAGAAAATGGATATTTTTTAATGAAATTCTCGACAAATACACAGTAATTTTGGGAAAACAATTAGGGACTATTTCTGAGAACCGTTCCCCACTGGCGGGTGTTTCTGAACAAGTCCATATTTTAAATTTTCTCCGTTTTGTGCGTTTGTGCACCCGTACATTTCTATCAGACACGTAATTGAAAAAGTTCGTGTATATTCTGGTGTCTGCCTTTCTATTATAAACATTAAACTGGGAATTTACTTCAAATAAAAAAAAATCGTATTCAATAGATAAGCCGTCTTAATACCGAACCATTTGCTGTTATTTTTAGTATGAGTTTTCTGGTGAGGGCTTCATTTCCTGTTAGTCGCTGAAGTAATCTACGGGGGCATAAACGGGAGAAAATGAAACGTGCACTTGTTCCGAAACACCCTTGAGTGGGGAGCAATTCTCAAAGATGGCCCCCAACTGTTTTCCACCCCAATTCCTATGTCCTCGTTATCTGCATAGTCTGAGGTATAATTGTAGAAAATATCGAAAAATATCCATTTTCTTGAAAGCTTCCTCCCTCCCCAAATTTTGTATATTCGGAATATATATATATGATGTAACACATTCGTAAAAGATTTCATATAAAAATATCCATTTTTCTGTAAGTTATCCAAAGTCGGGGGTCGGGGCAAAATTTATAATTATGCCATTGATCTGTTGGAATCAGGAATAACTTGTAATCCCGATTTCCCCGTCCAGACGTAATGTAGGATTGCGTTAGTATAGATTCTTTTCGGCGGTGGTGGACATAAGCCCTCACTCAATACTTTTAGCTCTTTGTTTTTTAGAACGTGGAACCAAATTATTCAAAAGGATCTTTACCTTTTGACGTACAGATTTAAAAATAATTTTTTGTAACTAAATACTTTAAAATTTCGGACACTGGTAGAATGTGTCATAAAACCTGTTTTACTCTTAGCATTTTTGAGAAAAACTTATTTACGAAGTAATTTCAACCAATCAATGGCTTATTCACTTCCGGCGGTGTATTTTTCGTTTATCACTGTTATTTGTGACAACCTTAAAGCTAAAACCTGTACAAACGCACGAACAATCAAGAGGGTGGTTGCTGGAAGACCCTATGTCTAAGAACAGGATTCTGCAACATGCCGGGGCTAGAGAAAATGTCTGTCAGAGTGCGTATTCAACAAGAGATGGATGCGTGTTGCACGGATGCTAGGTGTGAAAGACCTTGCATGATAACTTGCCAAAAGGTCTTAAAATAACAGGGCTCGGAGGGTCGGCTATCCCGTTTTCTTATTTAAAAAAATTTTTTTTTTTTACTTCATATGTCCCTTTTTGTTCGTTTGTTCTTGTAACTAATTCGATTTCATTGTAAATAATTCCATTTCATCCACATGACCCCATATCAAGTATTGTCCCCATCTGTGTAAACCTTTATGGGTAATAAAGAAATTTCTGCACCATGCCACACAAGCAGGAGAACCCAGTCATGGCCATCAGACAATTTCTGTGACCACATCACCCCTAACTCCCCAGACTGCAACCACCTTAATTATGTGTGAGGCGCAGTTGAGAGACCAACAAGCATCCTTTTATACCAAAGATAAACTGAAGGCAATGATTATGGCACTATTGACCAACTTAAATAAGGAGAACGCCCAGAGTTGCAGGAGATTCTGAAGTCATCTGGAGGCCGTGGTTCAAGCGAAAGGCGATTTTATTGAATAAATTTATACTTCAGTATTTCAAGATATTTTATGTAATTTTTGTAAATCTGTTAAAATGAGATGTCGGTGTTATTTCCAATTTTGAAAATTGCTGCCCTTGTGGGGGAAATTTGAAACTATTACTAGTACTGTTCTGAAGTTGCTGTTCATGTTGCAAAATTTGATACGGTTACCTTTACTGCTATGAAGTGGCGGCTCCAGTGGCAAAATGTGAGGTTGTCACTAGTGTTATGGAACTGCCAGCCCTGTGGCAAAATCTGCGACTAATGTAGTGTTATGGAAGGGCTGCGACTGGTAATGAAGTGCTATGGATTGGGACTGCCCCTCTGACGAAATTTTCAAAGGATTTTGATGAAAGTCTTGAAAAACTATTCAAAGGATTTATAGACTATATAGGTATCCCTGGACCTATATAGCCTACACAGGCACCCCTGCACCTCTATAGCCTATATGGGCCTAGCAACTCCTGTGCCTATATAGGATTTTGGTGAATATTTTGAAAAACTATATAGGCACACTTGGGTCTATATAGCAACACCTGCACCTATATAGATTCTGGTGCACATTTAAAAAAAATTTTCAAAGGTATTTGATTAAAATTTTGAAAAACATTTCAAAGGATTTTGAAATGCTTTTTAAAATTTTCATCAAAATTCTATATAGAGGCAGGAGTTGTTATATTGGCGCATTGTTGCCTATTTAGGCCATATAGGCCCAGGAGTGCCTATATAGGCTATACATTTTTTCAAAATTTTTATGAAAATCCTTTGAAAAGTTTTTCAAAAAGATCTTTTGAAAATTTTTCAATTTTTATCAAAATCTCTTGAAAAGATTTTCATCAAAATCCTTTGGAATGTTTTAAAACTTTCATAAAAAAAAACTGCGAATCCCTAACATGTCATGGATTGGGTCTGCTCTTTTGGCAAATCCATGTCAACAACAAATAAGATGAAAATTAAAGAACAGCATCAAAAGATTTGTTCTGAGAATAAAGAACGAATGAGTTGCCAATATCTTTACATTGATCATCCCCCCCCCTCCCATCACTGAGACACCAAATTATCTCTCCACCTCCACCACTACCATTACCATACATCTCTCAATTTCCTAGTCCACCCCTCTCGCCTCTTTCTTTCTCACTCCTGCAATCTACTCAACTGCCTACCATTTCTCTCTCATCCTTCCTCCATCTACCACTGTATCATCATCATTATCCTGCTGCTAAAGATGGTGAGCTGGCAGAATTGTTAATATGCTGGTATTTCATGTCATTAGGTTCCAGGGTCGACTTTGCCTTTGTGTATGTGTGTAGGGGGATCAATGCAATCGACCCACCCCCTGCTCAAAAGTTGCTGGCCTTGTGCCAAAATTTGAAACCAGTTATTATCCCTGCACCACTTTTCTTCTGTAAGCCTCTACCTCCCCCAGGTCATGCATCATTGCTCACACCCCCACCATTCGATCGAAGGAGAGGAGCTTTCTCCGTCCGGGTTGCGGATCCGTGGAACAAGCTGCCAGACGAGATGGTGAAGATGCCGACGACCGCTTTGTTCAAAGTCTCCCTTGACCTCAAGTGGCCTGAACTCTTTACATGAACACCACTCTGTACTTAACTCCATGTCCCCCTACATGGCCTTGCTTTTTGCTTTTGAGCCAAAATTAACTAACATTCATTACCTCCACCCTTCAACCCAACCAAATCTCAACTCTTTGTTGCCTACCCACCCTTGTCCCCTTCTCTCTCTTTCTCTCCCACTCATGAGTAATATGCAATAATATACATATGGAAAACCCTAGAAGGGCTGGTACCTAACTTTGGCATTGAGTGTTATACAAATGGCAGAACTGGCTGCCATTGTATTGTACCAAAGGTACCGTCCACTCCATCTAAATTCAGGACCAGGTACTGCAATAGTCTAGGGTTTAAAGGACCACAACCCTTCAGTGGCCAACCACAATTAAGAAATCTGCATAAGGTGGAAGTAGATGTCTTCAAAAAGGAACTAGACATCCTCCTTTTCACAATACTGGATGAAGCGACAGCCTGACATGAAGTACAGACGAGGGCAGTTGGACCAAACTCCCTTATACACCAAACAGCTGAGACAAAGGCACATACAAGAGTGGTGATGTGAAATACCCAGACTGAGGAAGTCAGAAAGACCATTGTGGTGCTCCAGCATGACCATGCCTGCATGGCTGAATAGTGTAATAGAGTAAAATATATGTGTGTGAGTATATATAGGCGCTAGAGTGGCTGTGTGGTAGGTAAGTAGCTTGCTTACGAACCACATGTTTCCGGGTTCATTCCCACTGCGTGGCACCTTGGGCAAGTGTCTTCTACTATAGCTTTGAGCCGACCAAAGCCTTGAGTGGATTTGGTAGACGGAAACTGAAAGAAGCCCGTCGTATATATACATATATATACGTATACATATATATACATATGTATGTGTGTCCGTCCCCCCCCCCAACATCGCTTGACAAGCGATGGTGGTGTGTTTACGTCCCCGTAACATAGCGGTTCGGCAAAAGAGAGCGATAGAATAAGTAATAGGCTTCCAAAGAATAAGTCCTGGGGTGCTTCAGCATGGCCGCAGTAAGAAATCTTTGCAGAAAGGTGAGTAGATAGATTACACTATGTTATCGCAGTTTTGTGAGATTTGGCTGTTATTTCTAGCATGTGGATAACCTGCTAGGTCTGAGGGCATATATATATATATATATATAAATAAATAAATTTATATAAGGATAAGATCGTTATTTAAAATACCGATCAAGTGGCTAGCATGGGAATAAAAACCTCATAAGTATAATTATTCTGGTTTTTTTTCGTTCGTTTCTCCTTGTGTTCAACGTTCTTTTGATATACTGTACCCATATGCATATATATATATATATACACATATGTAGGTATGTACATATACGTATGTATATATATATATTATTTTATATTTTCTGAAAAATTGAAACTTTACAAACCAATCTTTTTCAGAATAGTAATCTTATTTTTCTACGTATTTCGGGAAAAAAAAATCAATATATATCCATTTTACCCGAAGTTATGACAGAAAAATCAGAACTTGTGAATTTTCCGCAAGTCCTTACCCACCCCCTAGGGTCGTCAGCGTGCATTTTCTTCCATATTCGTTTTTCACACACTTAAATACCCTCAAGCTGGTTTTATTTGTTTTTGGTCCCGCGCGAAGGTCTTTATATTGAGCGGCTGCTATTTCTAGCAAGTTTCGTGGTCATACCTAATAACTTGTGTAATTAAAATTTTTATTTCAAGTATGACGAGTCAAGAACGGTGTAATGAATTAGAAGCGTGTGGGATAATTTCCTAACTGTGGTGAAATAATTGTGCATTTTCTGTGTTCAGTTGTGATAATTGCGTTCTTCCGGGTTAAATTTTTATGCTAGGCTTTGAATGCATGTAAAGATATGTACGCGAAAACTATGCATGTTCCCCTGACGAGACTCGAACGTCCTAACAGCCTTTCATTACATGATGCAGTTCCAAGAACATCAGGCTATTTGGTTACTGACCTGGGGTGTTATTTGACCCCAGGTCAGTTGTAACCTAACTTCAGTGGGCGCTCTCCACTCGTTAAAAAACTGCGGCAATTCGTTCTGCAGTATTCTGTGCAAAATGATTAAGGTGATGACAGTTGTGAAAAATCCTTCGGAAGCGGTTTATTTTAGAGTGTACAACACGATATCAGACCTAGGAATCTCCTTGTTTCGAATATTTCCATATCTCGATATAATCAGAACCTATGCTGACAGACTGTTTATTTACTTAGAATCATTTACCTAAATCGGGGTGGGGCCCCACAATATATGGCCAATTTACTAACCCGAAATCTTGCTTTACAAATTTTCATTCTATGCCCTCAGACAAAAAAAAAACGTCTCCTAGGAAAGGCATAAAATTTCTTTCGAATTTCGGTATTGTGGAAAACACTGCAACTGACTAAAAATTTCATAAAAATCGCAAGTACAGACAATCAACTAAAAGACTTCGTATATAATGTAGGGGCCCTGAAAAGGGCCGTTTGGTAAACTGAACGCCTCGACAAAATGACGCTTATTTTGAAGGCTTCTGGGTCTTCTTGGGGAGAAGAACAGCCTGAATGTTGGGAAGAACACCACCCTGGGCAATGGTGACTCCTGACAAAAATTTATTCAACTCTTCGTCATTACGGATGGCCAACTGTAAGTGACGGGGAATAATTCTGGATTTCTTGTTGTCTCTGGCAGCATTTCCTGCCAATTCCAGCACTTCGGCAGCTAAATATTCCATTACAGCAGCCAAGTATACCGGAGCTCCGGCACCAACACGTTGGGCATAGTTACCCTTACGGAGAAGACGGTGGATACGGCCGACAGGGAACTGCAGTCCGGCACGAGATGAGCGAGTCTTGCTCTTTCCTTTCACCTTACCTCCTTTACCACGTCCAGTCATAATTGCAGAGAGTAACTAATCAACAGTCAAACAGCAAATGTGATTCTCATTGACGGCTTTTCGGGTTTAAATACTATTCAAGTAGGCTCCAGCAGTCACCAGAATAGAAGTGAAAATGCGCGGGTTTTTATCACGTGGTTTGGCCATTCGTTAATTTAACCAATGAAAATCGAGAGTATAAATCTTCAACAAGAAGCTGCTGTGAGCCTACTTTCAACTATAAATAGAATAGCTGCCGCGCTGATTAACCAAGCTCGCTGTTTTCATTATGCCTCCAGCACCTGCCACCGCTTCGAAAGGAGCCAAGAAAGCTTCTAAGGCTAAGGCCTCTCGTCCTACTGGTGATAAGAAGCGCAAGAAGAAGAGGAAGGAAAGCTACTCCATCTACATCTACAAAGTGATGAAGCAAGTCCATCCGGATACTGGCATCTCCAGCAAAGCTATGTCCATTATGAACAGTTTCGTCAACGATCTGTTCGAAAGAATAGCTTCAGAAGCCAGCCGTTTGGCTCACTACAACAAACGATCGACCATCAGTAGCCGTGAGGTACAGACTGCTGTCCGTCTCCTACTCCCTGGTGAGTTGGCCAAGCATGCCGTGTCCGAGGGCACCAAGGCTGTCACTAAATACACCAGCAGCAAGTAAACCAACGGACTATGTCCATCGAATAACCGGTCCTTTTCAGGACCATCCATTTTCTACTGATAGTAATTTCAATCTATCGATATGCGCTTTAGATTTCTCTTCATCATAAATAATAACACTAAAGCGAATTTGGATTTTATTGTCTTCCTCGTTGTGGATGTTTCACTCTGAGTTTGTTATATACTAACGTTTCTTCCCATAAACATTGTAAGTCTTGCTGAGATGGACTCCTTCCTTATGTTTTAAGAAAATCATAAATGAAAAAAAAAAGACATTTGAATTATCGTGTGGTGCAGAATTTCGCTCAGTTCCCTTCTTCAACCTCACTTGAACAGACATTGACGCATTTCATATAAATTTTTTCCCCGACCCTTGTCATCGTAATCCGTTGATGAGCAAAAATGGATCAGATTTAATGTATTACAAGCGGTGTCTCTCACCAAATTTCCGATATAATTGTAATCTGCATCTGAACAGTATTTGTATTAAATCTCATTAAAGAAATACTCTTCTGGGGCACGAAGTGTTTGATGCTAAAACGGAAAAATTCCGATTCCCAAAGTCCGCCTTAATTTCCTTCTTACCCGTCCGCCTTTTTGATAATTACATAAACAGGTACCGCAAAAGTAGGTATACACTATACAATTTATTTTAGTATAATTAATTTCGTAAATGATCGAACTGGTTTCCATTAAACTGCAACATTCCTTAAACCTGTTTGGTATTATTTTCTATTTTATTTTATACTGAGACTTGTAGTGTTTCATTTTTCTGTTAAATTGTAACGTATCTACCTACTTTTTGGGGCCACTCTGTAATTATATACATATACACGTGGGGTGGACCGCACCCCCTTTTGTATTTTTTTCTTCTTTTTACTGAATCCCCCATTTTCCAGTACAGAGATTCTGATTATGAAAAACAATGGCATTTTAAAATTTCAATACCTCCCCCAATACTTCACTTTTTTCAAGATTTATTTATTTATTTATTTTTTGGCGAAGTTTCGTATGCCTTTTTGGCGAAGTTTCGTATGTCGTAGATCAGATTTCCGTCGATTTCCGTAAAAAACTTTTATTTTTTTACATAAGTAATGAGAGCGAAAGAGACTAAGAGGAAGCGATTTTACGACGAGAAGGTTTCACTTTGAAATCGGCCTGTGTGCGTTTGATGGGGTGTGGGAGACAGACAGTATGTTGTGTAAGTGAAGTGCTTCTGTTAGTGTGTGTGAAGAGACAGAGAGAGTAATGTGTGAAAGAGAGAGATAACTGATTTTTTTACTCGGTGTATGTGTATATGTATGTATGCATGTATGTGTGTGTGTGTATGTATCTATGTATGTGTGTGTGTTTATGTATGTATGTATGTATGTATGGCCGGCATAGACTTTTCACACAGAACATTACCAATCGGATTTTGTCACTTTTCCTTACACATTTTGTACTGTTCGTTCCTTTTGCTGCACAACACAATGTTTACACATGCATATATATACATGCTTGCACCCAGTTTCTGTGCACCTCTATAGTCTATTAACTTTTTTTTTCCTTTGAATGCAACTCTTTTCTCATGAGAAGAATATCTCCTCATTTTATAACTCTCCCATCTTTTTCTTACCATTTCACCATCGTCACATCAACAGAGACATTAAGGCTGCACAGTAGCAGTCGACAAGGCATGTATAACGATTAAATAAAAAAAATTTTGTCTATATCTTCGATCACTGTCATTATTCCATTGAGTCAACCTCATTATTTTCTACATAGCAGACTGTTACATAAACAGGCGCCGCAAGGTAATCTTTCGTTTTAATTCGAAATAATGTAAACACTGAATCGGCCATACATACATACATACATACATACACACACACACACACGTACTTACACACACACACATACATGCAGACATACATATTCACATACACCGAGTAAAAAATTACGATGAATCGGCCATACATACATACATACATACATAAACACACACACATACATAGATACATACACACACACACACACATACATGCATACATACATATACACATACACCGAGTAAAAAAATCAGTTATCTCTCTCTTTCACCATTACTCTCTCTGTCTCTTCACACACACTAACAGAAGCACTTCACTTACACAACATACTGTCTGTCTCCCACACCCCATCAAACACACACAGGCCGATTTCAAAGAGAAACCATCTCGTCGTAAAATCGCTTCCTCTTAGTCTCTTTCGCTCTCATTACTTATGTAAAAAAATAAAAGTTTTTTACGGAAATCGACGGAAATCTGTGCTACTACAACCGAAACTATGCCTATTTTTTTTTTTTTGCGAAATGCGTAGAAAAATACGGAGATATTTTTCTCCTTATTTCGCGAAAACTTCTGAAAAGAGTGAAAATTGGAATTTTTTAGGTGGGGGGAATTAATTTTGGGATTCTGTAAAAAGAAAAAAAAAGACCAAAGGGGGTTGCGGTCTACATTCTTTACGTCCGTCCACATGTGGCACAGGAATGAGAAAAACTTGAAAACTGAAGTTCTATTTCAACCTTGTAAATTGATTTGCACCACTAAAATTAAATTAAAAATTTATATAAAATGTAGGTTGCATATAAGAAATTAACGAAGAAAAATCGGTACGCATTTTAATTATCCCACGATTATATATATTTCAGAGATTATATAAAAAGATGTTATCAAAATATTTACAGCGGATACTGTTCCTTAACACATACAATAAAGTTTTCAAAATTTACAACGTTAAAGTAGGAAATAACCAAAGTATCTGCTTGGATGGTCGCAGAAGAATGTCACCATTGAACAAATTTACAAAAAATGGCCTGGCTTTGAGGAAATATTACTCTAAATGGAAAAGTAAAGATTGATGTTAAGAAGGGCTTCAAATGGATGGTATAACACAAGGGAATAGAACAAATTCATTAATATAACTGACTTCAGTTTTCTCTTCCGCCTTAAAATCATAAATTCAGCGGTTCTGCATAATTGGTCAAGCTGGCATCACAAATGACTTGATTGCCAATTATTTTAGTGTTTTTAAACGTTAGGTTTTCAGTAAAAAAACATTTTTTCCGATTTATTAAACACTTCAATCTTATTCACACATACCTATGGTGACTCAATCAAGTATGACCACCACTGACAAATAATTATGCTAGACAGTGGCTCTCAGCAATTCTTATGTTGAAACTTCAATAACAGCTTCAAAGTCAAATAATCTAAAACTAAGCTTTACGTTGATGTGGTTATTTAGGTATTTCATATTAGAGAGATACTTAAACAAAGCCTGGGGGGGGGGAGGTCTTTCTCTCATCCATCCATTCATTTATTGCTACTGAGAAATTACTCAAATGGTTGATACCCAGTGAAAAACGAGAACAAACTTCCAAGCTAACACATTGATCCTCATTGTCATGATCACGTCTGGGCGATCTTACGGTATATGTACCGGTGTACTTCCGGAAGTACCGGATGTATTTCAAAAGTATTTTTTTAAAATATATATATATATGGGGGTTAGGGTATGTGGCGATGCTTCGGTATATGTACACACGTGACTTTGTTTATATTTCTGAAGATAAACCCTTTTTACTCCCAACCCTAACCCTAAGCCCCCTATTATAAAAAAAAAACTTTTTTGAAATGTATCCGGTACATATACCGTGAGATTGCCTCTCGTTTGGTTTCTATGTTGGCATGGGTTCGCTTGACAGGGACTGGCAAAGTTAGGGGGCCACATTAAGTTCCATAGTCTGTTTTGGCTTGGTCCCTACAGCAGGATGCCTTTCCAACACTGACCACTCCAGAGTGCACTGGGTGCTTTTTGTATGGCAGCTTTTCATGTGGGTACTATCACCAGTCCCTTTCATGTGGCACGAGTGTTTTTTTTTTCACCCCAGTAATTGGTTTTTCAATTTTGGAATATTTCAACAAACTAATTGAAGTCTTGTACTTTCCCTCATTATTTCACATCCTTTTGCCTTCTGTTAAGAAAACATACAAATATGTGTGTGGTGTGTATCTATATATAAATATTAGAAGGAAACCACTATGTGGACACCCCTATGCTAGAAATAGATCCGCCATGGTCTTACCACTTAAAAATGTTCTCAAGAAAAATTTAGCAAAACAACCAAAACGTAATCGAGCAAGACAAAAGAAAAAGCAATAAAAATATGGATTATTCGTATACATGTTCATTCACTATTAACATATGTAATTTTACTTACTTTCAAGGCAGTGCCCCAGGATGGTTGCAGTCTAATGAATGAAGCAAACAAAAGCTAAAAGATTTACTATGATATTGCATCTACAAAATTTAGTGTGCTTTAGATGACAGATCAGCAGGGAAAATCTATGTAAAGATTAGGGCTTCACACACCAAATTGTTAGATGTGGGCAAAAACAGGCCATTTCTTGGAGAATCAGTTTACCTTTTTAATGAGAAGAGTAACAACAGAAATAAGCATAATTTAAATCTTTTTTTTTCTCTTTTTACTTGTTTCAGTCATTTTGACTGCGGCCATGCTGGTGCACCGCCTTTAATCGAGCAACTCGACCCAGGACTTGTTCTATCGGTCTCTTTTGCCGAACCGCTAAGTGACGGGGACATAACCACACCATCGGTTGTCAAGCAATGCTAGGGGGACAAACACAGACACACAAACATACACACACATACATACATATACGACGGGCTTCTTTCAGTTTCTGTCTACCAAATCCACCCACAAGGCTTTGGTCGACCCGAGGCTATAGTAGAAGACACCTGCCCAAGGTGCCACGCAGTGGGATTGAACCTGGAACCATGTGGTTGGTAAACAAGCTACTTACCACACAGCCACTCCTGTGCCTACTATTGGTTACTATCTTTTATCTTTTCTTTGTTTCAGTCCTCGGACTGTGGCCATGTTGGGCTACCAGCTCAAGGGTTACTTGAACAAATCGACCCCAGGGCTTATTTTATTTTAAAGTCTGGTAGGTATTTTTCAGTCTCTTTTGCTGAACGACAAAGTTAGTTGGATGTAAACAAGCCAGCACCAGATGTCAAGCAGTGAGAAAAACACACATGTATACCATCATCATCATCATCGTTTAACATCCACTTTCCATGCTAGCATGGGTTGGACGAATGACTGAGGGGTGGCAAACCAGATGGCTGCACCAGGCTTCAATCTTGATCTGGCAGAGTTTCTACAGCTGGATACCCTTCCTAACGCCAACCACTCCGAGAGTGTAGTGGGCGCTTTTTACATGCCACCGGCACGGGGCCAGTCAGGCGGTACTGGCAATGACCTCGCTCGAATCTTTTACACATGCCATCGGCACAGGTGCCAGTAAGGTGATGCTGGTAACGGATCACACTCGAATGGTGTCTTTTACGTGCCACCGGCACGGAGGCCAGATCGCCACTCAGGCAACAATCATGCTCGGATGGTGCTCTTTAAGGCGATGCTGGTAACGATCACGCTCGAATGTGCATGTATAATAATAATTGATGAAGGAAATGGAAAATAGATTTAGCACTAGGCTTTATTCAGTACGATGATTATTTCGACCCATCCTGCAACTGTCTGTTATGGGTAGGATTCTGTTCATCTAATAGTATTACATCAATCTGTGCAGTTTCATCCTGCCATCCTGCTGATTCAGTAATCTTTTCTTCACCATTGTTGAAATTATCTTGGAGTTTCTCGTAATTACTCAGCTCTGGGATGAATGTCACATCAGATATGTGCATAAAGAAGGGGATGTCCTGCTAGATATACTGAAATGTCCTAGGTATGTTATCCGTGTCTGCTGTACTTTAGTTATGACCAGCTGTAGCTGTCTGTGGGTATATAACAAAATTAAATCATGATCTTAAAATATAGAGGGTACAACCTATCAAAGAAAGATTACATTTAGGTTAACGGGGAGGGGTGTGCATTCGCAGTCATGAACACACAGAAATATATGTATAAATATGTTATATATATCATCATCATCGTTTAACGTCCACTTTCAATGCTAGCATGGGTTGGACGATTTGACTGAGGACTGGCGAACCAGACGGCTGCACCAGGCTCCAATCTGATCTGGCAGAGTTTTTACTAGTGGGTGCTTTTACGTACCACTGGCACTAGGGCCAGTCAGGTAGTACTAGCAACGGCCACACTCAAGTTGTATTTTTTACGTGCCACCTGCACAGGAGCCAGTCCAGTGGCACTGGCAATGACCTCGCTCGAATGATTTTCACGTGTCACCTGCACAACTGCCAGTAAGGCGACGCTGGTAATGATTACGTTTGAATGGTGCTTTTTACATGTCACCGGCATGGAAGCCAGTCAGCTGCTCTGGCAGTGATCACGCTCAAATGGTGCTCTTAGTGCTCCACTGGTATGGGTGCCAGTCATACATATATACATCTATGTGTTAGGTAAATGGCCCTGCTTAATATATAGGAAAGGAGTTGGAAGAAATTCCATTCGCTACACCCACTGTAAGCTATGGTCACATAAGAGGTGTGGTGGAATCAGAGGTAGATTAACTGATATTTGTGTCTATACATGGCAGATGTGCAGGAACAATAAGCACTAAGTAGATTCTCTCAAATGCCCAGGAGGCTCTCTTGAGGTTGTAGATAGTTTCTGTTACCTAGGTGACCAAATTAGCAATGGTGGAGGATGCTCTGAAAGTATTGTTTCTAGAATAAGAATAGGATGGAGGAAGTTCAAAGGACTCTCTCAGAGTGAAAGGTAGACTATGATGCTTGTGTGCCAATGGCTATACTCCCTGAATGCAGAAGACGTGAGTAGACTGGGGAGAAATGAAAGCAGTGTACTCTGTTGGCTGTACAACATCAGTGTTCATGTATGACAAAGTGCAAGTGTATTGAGAAAAGAGTCGGGCATGAGAGGAATCAAATGCAGCATGCAAGAGAGAAGACTACATTGGTTTGGACATGTGATGCATATGAGTGGGGACAGCTGCATAAAGAAGTGCTGATCACTGAAAGTGGATGCTACCCCCAGGAAGATGAGACAAAGTGGTAAAGACTGCTCTCAGGATGCTTGGCTTCACAGAAGATATGACAATGGTCTGTGATGTTGGGTGATATGAGGTTCTTGAGAAGACCCGCTCACATCACCGAAACTAAGTTCTAGTAGCGCTGTGTGTTTCACCCACATCTAACAAGGAAATCTTTCTCATGCCCTACCCCAACAAACCAAACTTCGTCTCTACATCTCTTTCTCACATTTCCTCTTTCATGCACTATTCTTTCCGCTCACTCTCCAATCCTGTTCTCTTGGTCCCTTTTCACTGTATCATTGTTATCTGCTAGCCACTGACCTGTGTGTTCCACCCACATGTAACAAGAAAACTTTCACACACCCTACCAGAGCAAACCAAACTACATCTCTATGTCCCGTCTCTTCCCTTCTTTACATTTCCTCCTTCATGCGCTATACTCACCTCTAACTCTCCAATCCTGTCCTCACAGCCCCGTTTCTTTATCATTGCTATCTGGTAGCCCCACACCTCTATATACCCAGGTTTTCACCATTCACTGCATTGCCCTTCCCCACTCCCTACTCACACTTCTTTAGCAATGTCCTGCCACTTATGACCTTCAAACCTCACAGGTATACCCTGGCACTTGCAACCATCTCTCTCTCTCTCTTACTTGACAATCCCATTTATATTCTGATCCCTGTCCCTTATAAGTATGCCTGGCACTTTGCCACCATCTCTCTCCTGCTGTCTCCTAATCTCTCTCTTTTCTTCTGCTCTTCCCTCAAGTTGGATAACCATGTATCACCTTTACAGCAGCACACCTATTTCTGCCCTCATTCCTGATCTCTCTCTCTCTTCAGACAGGTAACCTTGTATCTCCTCTACTGCAAGACACCTGTCTCTCTGTCTCACTATAACCTTTCAACATCTGACACAAGATCACCTTCTCCAATGCCCCCCCCCCCCAAAACCTCACAAATGATTTTTGTCTTGGAAGTTACTTGGTGACTCTGTCAGTGCAGGTGCCACATAAAAAGCATCCAGTCTACACTGTAAAGTGGTTGGCATTTGGAAGGGCATCCAGCTATAAAAAAAACTTGCAAAAACTGACCTCCTCTGTGTTTGTGCCATGTAGAAAGCACTCGGGCCACTCTGCAGAGTGGTTTGTGTTAGGAAGGGCATTCAGTTGTAAAAATCTTCAGGCATACAGGAAGGGCATTCAGCTGTAAAAATCTTCAGGCATACAGGAAAGGCATCCAGCTGTAAAAAACCTTGCAAAAACTGACTGCCTGTGCTAGTGCCACATAAAAAGCACTCTGTCCACTCTGCTGGGTGGTTGGTGTTAACAAGGGCATTCAATCATAAAAAAACCCTGCCAGAAAGGACAGAAATCTGGTGCAGGCTTCTACCTGACTGGCTCCTGTCAAACTGTTCCGCTCGATGATGATGACGGGCCTGGGCATGGATTCACTGAAGCTCCGGCGTCTGGCGATGGACTTGGTAAACACCCACAAAGTTATCAACTACCTCACCAACAACAACACTGAACACCTTTTTGATCTCCATGTGTCTAACACACGTGGACATGCCTACGAAGTCAGAAAACAACACAGCTCCCATGACTTTCGGAAACATTTTTTTCACACTCAGAGTTGCTGAAGCATGGAACAAACTGCCTGCGTCAGTTATTGACTGGCATGACACTGCATCCTTTAAGGCTCTCATGCTTTCCGAAATCCGCCGAAACTACACCTGATTATTCATACACTTTAGATGAGTTGTAGTGCACCTGAGCACTGTACACAATGTTTATTATTATTATTATTATTACGTGTGCACAAACATGACAAAGTTTTTGTCAACCAAATCTACACACAAGGCTTCAGTCGGCCTGTGGTTAAAGTAAATGACACTTGTCCAAGTTGCTGTACAATGGGACTGAACCCAAGGCTGCATGGTTGGATAACAGGCTTCTTAACTACACCTGTGCCTACATACTCTTTTACTTGTTTCAGTCATTTGACTAGGGCCATGCTGGAGCACCGCCTTTAGTGGAGCACATCGACCCCAGGACTTATTCTTTGTAAGCCTAGTACTTATTCTATCGGTCCCTTTTGCCGAACTGCTAAGTTACAGGGATGTAACCACACACCATCAGTTGTCAAGCGATGTTGGTGGGGGGGACAAACATACACACACACACACACACACATATATATATATATATATACATACGACAGGCTTCTTTCAGTTTCCGTCTCCCAAATCCACTCAAGGTTTTGGTTGGCCCGAGGCTACAGTAGAAGACACTTGTCCAAGGTGCCATGCAGTGGGACTGAACCTGGAACCATGTAGTTCGTAAGCAAGCTACTTACCAGACAGCTATTCTATGCCTATGTTAGCCATTCAAAAAAAAAAAAAACAATCTGAAGGCATTCAGCCATATTTGTTACTAGTCTTCATTTAGCATCTGTGAATATTTAGTAGATTTCTGCATGACACCTCAGAGTAAAACTATTTCTGTGCAAATATTATAACGAATGTATTTATTAGACACGTTGAGAAAGTTGAATTTCTGATGATGAAACTGGATCATTTAGTTTTCTAATTAGGGAAATCCAATGATATCACATCTAACAAGCTTTCACCTGGTGTGCTAACGATTCTGCCAGCTCACCATCTTTTCTGAAATCAATAATAATAATGATGGTACTTTTTAATTTTGGCCCCAAGGTTAGTAATTTGGTAGGGATGTGAAGTTAGTTGTATTGACTATACTGCTTAATTGGTATTTATTTGAACTTGCCAGTATTGCCTGACTGGCCCCCATGCCGGTGGCACGTAAAAAGCACCCACTACACTCCCAAAGTGGTTGGCATTAGGAAGGGCATCCAGCTGTAGAAACTCTGCCAGATCAGACTGGAACCTGGTGCAGCCATCAGTCAAAATCGTCCAACCCATGCTAGCATGGAAAGCGAACGTTAAACGATGATGATGAGGACATATAGAGCTGGACAAAATGCCACCATGCATTTTCTTAGATAATGGTTCTGTCACCTTGCCACCCCATCAGAGAAATGGATGGGGGGCTGAGGGAATATACAAAAAAAAAAAACTCATATTGAAAAGGTTGCAAGATGCAATGAAAATTTTAGAAAAATAAAAATGAAATAAGTGGAAATTTTACCGGAGAGCGTGTTAAATTATAAGGCACTAAAAGAGAATGACTCTCTCCAGACACAACAGAATAAAGAGTGGAGTTTTGCATAAACTTGAATAATTAAAAACAAAGCACAAAAAAAAAAAAAAAAAGAATGCCGGTGGCATGTAAAAAGCACCCACTACACTCTGAGTGGTTGGCATTAGGAAGGGCATCCAGCTGTAGAAACACTGCTAGATCAAGATTGGAACCTGGTGCAGCCATCTGGTTCGCCAGTCCTCTGTCAAAATCGTCCAACCCATGCTAGCATGGAAAGCAGACGTTAAACGATGATGATGATGAATGCAAGTATGTGGTTATGACGACGAGGGTTCCGGTTGATCCGACCAACGGAACAGCCTGCTCGTGAAATTAACGTGTAAGTGGCTGAGCACTCCACAGACACGTGTACCCTTAACGTAGTTCTCGGGGATATTCAGCGTGACACAGAGAGTGACAAGGCCGGCCCTTTGAAATACAAGAAGTAAGAGTGAGAGAAAGTTGTGGTGAAAGAGTACAGCAGGGATCACCACCATCCCCTGCCGGAGCCTCGGGGAGCTTTAGGTGTTTTCGCTCAATAAACACTCACAACGCCCGGTCTGGGAATCGAAACCGTGATCCTATGACCATGAGTCCGCTGCCCTAACCACTGGGCCATTGCGCATCCTGAATGCAAGTATACACACTATATGATATTTACAAAATAGATGAAATATAAGCAATACTGGTATACAGCATTGACAAATAAGCATTAATAATAATAATACTAACCCTTTCTAATATAGCCACAAGGCCTGAAATTTTGTGGGGAGGAGGCTAGTCGCTCACATTGGTCCCCAGCATTTCACTGGTATTTAATTTATCGACTCCAAAAGGATGAAAGGTGAAGTTGACTTCGGCAGAATTTGAACTCAGGACATAGATGCAGACGAAAAACCGATAAGCGGTTCACCCGATGTGCTAACAATTTTGCCAGCTCGCCACCTTAAAAATAATAATAATAATACTTTCTTTATTCACCACTAAGGGGTCTTTAAAGAAAAATCCTTGGGATGGTACTTGACAATACAATGTGGCGTTACACAAAGAAGCATGTAAAAAGTAGACCAACATAAGCGTAGGTGTGGCTGTATGGTAAGTAGCTTGCTTACGAACCACATGGTTCTGGGTTCAGTCCCACTGCGTGGCACCTTGGGCAAGTGTCTTCTACTATAGTATCGGGCCAACCAAAGCCTTGTTGGATTTGATAGAAGGAAACTGAAAGAAGCCCGTCGTATATATATATATATATGTGTATGTGTGTATATGTATGTTTGTGTGTCCGTGTTTGTCCCCTCAACATCGCTTGACAACCGATGCTGGTGTGCCTACGTCCCCGTGAGTTAGTGGTTCGGCAAAAGAGACCGGTAGAATAAGTACTACGCTTACAAAGAATAAGTCCTAGGGTCGATTTGCTCAACTAAAGACGGTGCTCCAGCATGGCCACAGTCAAATGACTGAAACAAGTAAAAGTAGACAAACTATGATGATGATGATTCTCTTTTGTTAAAAGTATAATAACAAAAGGGAAAAGCACTAAACAAATTCATCAACAAAACTGCCTGGGAACAGCCCTCATGTCCAGAAAGGTGTTCTTCATTAAATAGTAACAACACATCCTTTTGTGTTCTAGAGCCATTGATTGGATCCCAGCAAGATTGGTTAAGGCAGGTACAGCAACAGGAATAATCAGATAATAATGATCATGATGATGATAATAAAAATAAAAATAAGAAATAAATAAAATTAAATTAAATAAAAATAAGAAATAAGTAGAAATTTTACTGGTGAGTGTGTTAAATTATAAGGTACAAAAAGAAAATGGCTCTCCCAGACACAACAGAATATGCTTCAATACACGAAGTCATATAAAGAATCTTGCAAACCAAATCCCAAAACGAAAAAATATATATATATATAAATGCTCTATGAACCATACGATTTAATAATAACAGTAATACAACGTTTAGCAACATAATTGCATTCTACACTTTCCAAAGCGTATCTCTGTAAAATTTCATGAGAGAATATGCATTATTTAGAAAAGTTATAGGTGAAAGAAGACCTCATCAATAAACTGTAGCCATTCCCTGAACATCGGCAAACGACTGCAGGTAACTATACTAAAATAAAATATGGACCAAAAGACATAACACGATTCCTAGAAATTTCTGATCTCTAACGATAGAAACTGAGCAGCAGACTCAATGCACACGTAAAATGAGAACATTGCTCCGAAACATTAAGAAATGCGAGTTGAATTATAAGTGAAGAAAGCTTTTTAACATTCCCCGCCATTTTCTACGTGTTCGTTTCTTTCAAAATTTATTCAATGAAAGGATCTTTTCCTTTTGAACGGCAAATGATTTTAGCTCAATTAGAGGCGATTCATTGGTTAAAATTCGAAAAATTAAACTACGTTAAACAAACGAATTACAATTTTATCAAGAAAACCAAGAGAAAATAATGTTTTATTTTGACACATTCTACCAGTATACGAAGTTTTAAAGTGTTTAGTTAACTAGAAATTGTGTTGACATGTGCCGTTCAAAAGGAAAAGATCCCAATGAAATGCACGATAAAACTATGTTAATTGATTGAAAAGTCATTGGTTCTGTCTCAGAAATATTTTTCGTAGAAATATTCACCGAGAAACTAAAAGACTGAAATAAAAATATTTTGTAAATAAATTAATGGAAATAGGAATATTAACGTCGTTTATGTCATTACAAATTTTGATAATTGTCAACTTTGGTTTCAGTTATTTCGAAATTATGCATATATCTCGTCCATAAAGTACGATCTAAAACTAAAAAAAAAACAAAAAAAGGATTTTTGTACTTAATTTTGTATTAATCTTTTATTTTGTTTACGAAATTAATATTTTTTAAAAGATGCGTAATTATATGAGATATCAAATGAATAAAACTTGTTACAAAATCGTAGAAAATAATGTTTCACACAAACAATTATTAAATGTAAATTAGGACAGGTTATTACACCCAATTATATAAGTAACTTAAATTGAAATTTACGATTATATTTATAAGAAATATTTTTCACAAATTTTAGCAAAAATAACGATTTATGGTCAAGGGGAGAGCAATCCTGTCAGATGAATTCTGAGTGATTCGTGAGTTATGTCCCATTACATGCTTTGCCGCCAGAATCTTCTACGATACAAAAAATTCCGTCTTAAAAAGATTTAAATTAAAACCTAGAAAAATTTCAAGTAACTTTATGTTCCTAAAACACTAGCTGACTAACAGCAAAAATATTTTACTAGATTCTTAGCTATTTAAAAAAAAGAAAACGATAATAAAAGAGTTAACTAAATTTCCAGTAAGATATAATTATGTACGCGGTATTTCTATTGCCCCCTTAACATGAGACTAGAATAGGGTTTCTTTTTTACTAAGTATTACACGAGGCAAGTCTCTCTAATTACCCGTATAATCTATATGAAGGGTTTCCGCATAAATTCCATCTACCCAGTTTCACTCACAAGGCTTGGAGAAAAAACAAAACAAAAATCAAACACAAACAAACAAACAAAAATGCTTGGTCATGATACCATGCAATGAGATCGAACCCATGGTTTTATGGTTACGAAACGAGCTTCTTGTCCACCCCGAACCATAACACATAACACTGAATAATCTTTTCTACTTTAGGTAGAAAATCTGAAATTTGGGGAAAGGGAGTCAATTTCATCGGCTGGTACTTTGCTCAGACTTGCTCTTCGGAGGGGGAATTTCAAGGGGAAATCCCACGGAGATCTTTACCCTTACAAATGTGTCCCAACTAAGTGCAAGCAATCATTTCTTATTTCTTTATTGTCCACGACGGGCTAAACATAGAGGGGACATACAAAGACAGACAAACGGATTAAGCCGATTACATCGACCACAGTGCGTAACTGGTACTTAATTTATCGACCCCGAAAGGATGAAAGGCAAAGTCGACCTCAGCGGAATTTGAACTCAGAACGTAACGGCAGATGTAATACCGCTAAGCATTTCGCCCGGCGTGCTAACGTTTCTGCCAGCTCGCCGCCTTAAGTCATTTGGCCTGTAGGCATTTATGTTTGTGATACATGGACTCTGGAGAATGTTACGAGTCTCTTACAAGGACCATCGGAATGGGTGTTCCAAGTAGGTAGAAAATGACGACTATAAAACGTAGTGCAAAACAAAAGTTCGTCTATTCTGGCCATATTCGAAGAAGCAGAGGAAAGCATTATCATGGAAGAGTAGAAAGGCAGACAAGGAATACAGTGAACGGACAAGAGGTAGTCGGAGTGATTAATCGAGAGGATATTTCGCTGTAATATCACTAATACATTTCATCAATTATTAATATACTAATGTACCCTCATCAATAAATTTGCAAGCGCAACATACATCACTGCGCTTAACGGTCAAAGGGAAAGAACTTTCTACATACTTTATAAGAGTTATTTCCCTTACATCACTAATAGATTGACTTCGTCTTTGTGTCTCCCCACCTCTCTCTCTCTCTATATATATACACGTATGTGTGCGTGAGTGCATGTGAATATTAAAACGCAACAGTTTTTAGATTAAAAAAAAAATTAACATCACCAAATAAAATATATTAATAATAATAATCCTTTCTATTGGATTGTCCGGAAAGATCGTGCCGATTTTTGAAAGAAAGAAAATGGTTAATTAATAGACGAACTTTTGTTTTGCACTACGTTTTGTAGCTGTCATTTTCTACCTACTTGGAACACCCATTCCGATGGTCCTTGTAAGAGACTCGTAACATTCTCCAGAGTCCAATGTATCACAAACATAAATTCCTACTGGCAAAATGACTTAAGGCGGCGA
>NC_043008.1:52975438-52991171 GCF_006345805.1 Octopus sinensis
GCTTCAGATGCTAAGATATCAGAAATTTTGAAAGTGTAGTACAACGGTTTTGGTATGGAATGGTGAAACTATTATTTCGTTTTCTGCAAAAAAAGCAACGTTTTGGACTTATGATACGTTTGCATAATAGCAACGACACACACACACACACACACATTGTATATATATATTAGGGTATCTACGAGATACCACCATGCTTCTCGTATCTCGTAGATACCCTAATTTATAATTTTAATAATTATTACCTTTTAAGGTTATTTTTTTCCCATGCTGGCCACTTGATAAAATCGTTATTTTATTTTAAATTAACGATCTTATCCTTATTCACACACACACCACACACACACACACACACACACACACACATATAAACTCATCAAATTCCCACCTAATACACGGAATTAAATCATTAGAGCTACTTCATACCAGATCGAAAAGCAGCACAAGAGGTAACGATAATTACAAAATGTTATTGGTGTTGCATTTGTATCCATGGAGATTTACCTGTAAATGTCTAAATAGAGAATTATCTCAGACACTAGAAACCGCAAGTAAACGGCTGGTCACATTCCAGATGTCTTGTAGCTACTAGAAGATACACCAATGTATTTATGTAATTTAAGGCGGCGAGCTGGCAGAATTGTTAGCACGTCGGAGAATGGCGTAGCCGTATTTCGTCTGCCGTTACGTTCTGAGTTCAAATTCCGTCGAGGTCGACTTTGTCTTTCATCCTTTCGGGGTCGATAAATTAAGTACCAGTTACGCACTGGGGGTCGAAATAACCGACTTAATCAGTTTGTCTGTCCTTGTTCGTCCCCTCTGTGTGTAGCCCCTTGTGGGCAGTAAAGAAATAAAAAAAAGTCCATGTGAATACAACCAATAAATTAAGCCCCAGTTACGCACTGGGGTCTATATAATCGACTTAATCCCTTTGTCTGTCCTTGTTTGTCGCTTCTGTGGACAAATTTTAGCTGAATATGATGGATAAGGGTTGGATCTTTGTGGGGCTCATAAAGAAAAATATGTTCTCCAAGTTTTAGGTCGTAGTCGTAACCGGCGGAGTGCCACAAATATATAAATGTGTATAATGGTTACGTATATGTATTGAGTATGTGTTCGTGTGTATGTGTGTGTGTGTATGTATGTATGTATGTATCTGTGTATGTATGTGTGTGTGTATGTATGTATGTATGTTTATGTACATATATATATTATATATATATATATATATGTTTATGTAAATATCATACATACATACATATATATATATATATATATATATATATATATATCTATATATATATATATATATATATATATATATATATATATATATATATATATATATGTATGTATGTATATCATATACATATGTATAGTTAAGGAGCATTGGGTGATAAGTTACGCATTATGAAAGAATTGCAAAGCAGAGGAATCCATCTTAATCTGTTATTATAAATTCTATATTTACTAATGGAACGAGACAATAAAGATTGGAAATAAAGATTAATAAATAAAATGTACTGGGGCGTGGTATGATTTCGTGACGTGAAATTGTTTCATTTTCATTAGTAAATGTATAATAATTCGTTTCATCTCTCAGCCATGTCCGTATTCGTAACCTCACAAAAAACTTTTTCATAAACGATTTATTTACACAAAATATAGGACAGAAAGAGATAAAACATATTGAATGTGTGATCAAAGGAAAATATGTAATCGTAGAGTTTCTGAACTGCGAATAAGCAATGACGGTTCGTAAGCACTGAAGCAAATTTGAAGCGCAAATCTGAGGAAAGGTTGGCTGCACACATTCTACTCTTTTACTCTTTTACTTGTTTCAGTCATTTGACTGTGGCCATGCTGGGGCACCGCCATTAGTCGAGCAAATCGACTCCAGGACTTATTCTTTGTAAGCCTAGTACTTATTCTATCGGTTCTCTTTTGCCGAACTGCTAAGGTACGGGGACGTATACACACCAGCATCGGTTGTCAAGCGATGTTGGGGATACAAACACAGACATACAAATATATACACACACATACATATATACATATATACATTATACGACGGGCTTCTTTCAGTTTCCGTCTACCAAATCCATTCTCAAGGCTTTGGTCGGCCCGAGGCTATAGTGGAAGACACTTGCCCAAGGTGCCACGCAGTGGATCTGAACCCGGAACCATGTGGTTGGTAAGCAAGCTACTTACCACACAGCCACTCCTACGCTTACGTAAAGACAGAAGAAATACCTATTTCTTTACTACACACAAGGGGCTAAACACAGAGGGGACAAACAAGGACAGACAAACGGATTAAGTCGATTATATCGACCCCAGTGCGTAACTGGTACTTAATTTATCGACCCCGAAAGGATGAAAGGCAAAGTTGACCTTGGAGGAATTTGAACTCAGAACGTAGCGGCAGACGAAATACCGCTAAGCATTTCACCCGGCGTGCTAACGATTCTGCCTGAAAACATCGTATAACATCGTAATATCGGCATTAGGTGGCGAGATGGCAGAATCGTTGGTATGTCGGACAAAATGCTCAATGGCATTTCTTCCGGCTCTTTATTTTCTGAGTTCAAGTCCCATGGAGACTAACTTGGCATTTAATCCCTTCTGGGTCGATAAAAGAAAATACTAGTCAAGTACTGGAGTCGATGTAATCGACTTGCCTCCTCCTTTCAAAATTGCTGGCATTGAACCCTGCAACAGACTGGTGTCCCTCTCAAGAGCAATGTCGTGATCCCAGTCACTTATAAGCCATGGAAACCGGGTAACTGGTCTTATGAGTCCTTGGGCCCAAGAAAAACAAAAATATATTCTATATAAGTGCGTACAGAAGCATATAATGTGAATAAATATTTATATTTCAAAAATGCTTAAACATTTGGTTTTCACATACATACGTAGATACACTCGCACATCCATCCATCCGTTCATCTATCCATCCATACACATATCTATCCATCCATACATAGATACTCTCACATACGCATACTTACTAGAACACCATTGCCAGACTTAGTGAAGTTATGAGATTTAATCTTAATATCACAACCGATGTAGAAATATATGAAAGATAGCTTCAGGCTTTATCTGCTAAGTCAGTTCCCCTGCGTGGCCGTAAATGTTAGTAATTGGTAACAGGTTACATGAACAATTACAAGACGCTTTACAAGGTTTCCCGTAGAAAATTTACAAGAATTCAAACACTTATAACAGTATGTTGTTTGAAATGGGATGATACCTTGGGGTGAGGCAAGCAACAAGAATGTATAAGGATAGGATCTCTAATATTGCATCAGTAAGAAATTATTATTAATTGTGCATAAAGACATTTAAGTTTAAATGTAGTATAGTAGTAATTGCAATAAGGTGTTAAAAAGGTATCTTGGATTTTAATTTTCAGGTACCGAGTATTCTCTTTCAAATACTCAAATGTTCCTTTTACATTTGTTAATAGAATGCATTACTGTAAAATAATGTTAGGCATAAATGGCAGTAAGATGATACAATGTAGCTCAATTCAAATTATATGTATTCAAGATCCACAGCCTACCAACGAAAGTCAGGAACCGTCATGGGAACCACAGTCGTCCCAACATATGCCAAATCTATAGCATGATACCATGAACTGGAAATCTATGAATAATCCTCACAAATATGTGGGGATGAATTCAGCTGTTACGTGAAAGAGAACTTGAAGAGACTCTTACATGTCTGCTTCATTTTACGAAGGGAAAATCTCGATAAACTGAACCTATTTCAAAATCCCATCAACAACATAACTATCACATTCAATTCTGTATGAAGTTCAGTAATTATAAGCTCTCATTCTTAGATGCACTAATAGCAAAAAGAAACCCAGCAATACATATTTTAAGCCCGCTGACTCAATGCGATATCTCTTTTTTATCTCATGTCACGTCACTCGAAACATACTCGAAGTAATATTAAGCACACTGAGCAAAATGCTTAATGGCATACGTTCCGAGTTCAAATTCTGCAGAGGTCGACTTTGCTTTTCATCCTTTCGGAGTATTCTGTTTTCAGGTATTTTGTTTTCCGACACTTTCCTGTAGTCCGGCAACGACTGGGTTCCAAATTTGCATTGGTTAAGATATCCAACCTGCTCCTCAGTTTAAACTTATTACTAACTTATTTAATGTTGGGAATGAAAAAGAAAATACGTAGTAAGACAAAAAAAGTAATATTAATCAATGAATAACATTGCTTCGATTATTATATTATAGAATTATTTTAACAAGTAAGGGGGATAACACTGGGCACGTTTTGGTATAATTAGAACCTCATCTGCAGAGTATGTATATATGTCATTGTACTTTTCAAAGTTGAGGTGAGAGAATCATAAAGAAGATTTTCAATACTGTACATACAATGGTTACTATAGAAAAAACAAAGAACAATTGTTGAGAGAATAAATAACTCAGATATGCGATCTGCATATAAAACAATAACTAACAGAGTATTAAAACGTTAATTAAAGGCAATTAAAGTGTTTAACTTCTGTTAATTTTCTTCTAAGTTGAAAATCTTTTACTCTTCACCAGTAACGTTCTACGTTTAATCAATTTACGTTCTACAGTTTGGTATAACAACCGTATAACAATCTCAATGTGATTAAGTATCGTATTTGAAAATCTTCTTTATATCATACCTTACACTCTGGATTAAAAAAAAAATGTAAATAAACAGTTGATAATATAAACTTCCCAACTACATGGTTCAGAGTTCAGTCCCACTGCGTGGAATCTTCGGGAGGTATCTTCCACTACAGTCCCGGAATTGATGTTACCCGTGCTGCAGGTGGTGGCCACATTGAACACTTATAAGACAGGAAATGAAAGTTGATTGTGAATAAATACTTGTGACTTAGTTGGAGTTTTCTATTGCTTTTCTCTATTAAAATACTGCGTAATGAAATCGGTTTATTGTTTTTGAATATATATGTATACATATGTATATATATATATAATATATATATATATATATATTATATATATATATATATATATATATATATATATATATATATATTATATATATATATATAATATAAATATAAATATATATATATATATACATAAATATATATATATATATATATATATATATATATAAATATAAATATATATATATATAAATATAAATATATATATATATATATATATATATATATATATATATATATATATATATATATATATTATATATATATACATAAATATATATATATATATACATACATACATACATTCATACACTATGGATGGGGTACATGTGCGTGTCAGTGTCCTTATGTTTGTTTCCTATCACTGTTTCACAACCAGTGTTAGTGTCTTTACATCCTCGTAACCTAGCGGTTCGGAAAAAAGAGACCGATAGAATAAGTAGCAGACATACAAAAAAAAAAATCGACTTAGGAAAAAAAAAAGGACTGGGGACGATTTACTCGTCTGAACCCTTCAAGGCAGCGTCCCATCAGGGTCGCAGTCTAATGATTGAAACAAGCAAAAACTTAAACGATAAATGATTGTCTTTTGATTTTTTTAATCATTATATAAAACAGAAAACATCAAGAAAAAACGTCTTAAATAACAGCTGAGTGAATAAACTGGAAGCCTGGAGCGACTTCCAGTTCATTTCTTTTTGTATTGTTCACAATATAAAATAATATAAAACACTAGGTATATGAAATGATGTATTATATGTAAATAATATAACGTTGTTTTAAACGTATGAGTCTGTTATAATGTTATTAATTATATATATATTATTATTATTTTTATTGTTATTTTTGTTATTATTTTGCGTCTCTCACTGATATTGTCTTTCTTTCTCTGTCACACCCTTTGAATATATATATATATATATATATATATATATATATATATATCATCATCATCATCATCATCATCATCATGCTGAACCGTTAATCCCTACACTTGATTTCTCTCCCTGGTTACTTTTTCTTTCTCTCCATTTTTTCCCTCTCAACCCTTTCTGTAGAAGGGCGTAGGTTCGAAACGTCAAAGACTTTTCCATTCTTCCCGAGCGTCAAACACATACACCTTCTTGTTGTTTCCACACTTGTCTGTCCTCGTCTTTTTTTCCAGTAAATTTGAGCTATATATATATAATATATATATATATATATATATATATATATATTACGTGTGTGTGTGTGTGTGTATGTATGTATGTATCTCTCTCTATATATATATATATATAATATGTTTTATATTATTAATTGCATATACTTATATATATTTATGAATTTATATGTGAGTGTATGTATATAGATATATATGTATATACATACATACATCTCTGTCTGTCTGTCTGTCTGTCTCTCTCTCTCTCTCTCTCTCTCTCTATATATATATATATAATATATATATATATATATATGTACGTGTTTTATCTTTTTATCTCTTTGCGTATGTGTGTTTCTATGTATTGTGTGTGTGTGTGTATATATATATATATATATATATATATATATATATATATATATATATATTATATATATATATATATATTTGCATATGTATATGTATACGTGTTGTGCGCGTGTTTGTAATCTTTTGTCTCATTGTTCTGAAGTCTTTTAATCTATCGTTCATTTATAAGTTCATCACATTAATGATACGAGATTGCTCAGTGTCTTTAGATTCGTACGTATTGTCTTAGCATCTCTCGAACTTATTATAAAATCCATTTGAATTTCTATTTCCATTTCGCCTTGGAAATACATTCTCTCTCTTCATTTGAATAATTAAATGGGTTATCGTAAAATAGAATCTGCTGCCATCTTTTTTTGCCTTTGTTATTGTTGCTTATCAAGTTGGCGAATTTCACAAATTGACTGAAAGATATCTAGATTGTAATTTTCGTCGAAACTTCTGTCTGAAATTGCTCTCTGCTGCTGCTACTGCTACTACTACTACTACTACTACTACTACTACTACTACTACTACTACTACTACTACTGCTGCTGCTGCTGCTGCTGCTGCTGTTGTTAGATGTTGTGTCTTCTAAATTAGAAATATCGTTTAAATCGTTTGACTGATAATTCTCCAAAGGGTCAGTTTTGTTCGTCAGGTATTTACTACTTAGCGTTGTCTCCATTGTCGTTCCATTATTTGCCATTTCTTCCATATAAATCATGGTGCTAATTGTTAAATTGCTGAACGAATTTCCTTTGAGATTTGGTTCTTCCAGAATTTTTGTCTCGGAGCTCGGAATTTTCGCTTCAGTTGATAATTCTAAATCGCTATTATTTCTGTTGATGCCTACACCGTTCGTCAGCGTTCCATTTGTGACAATATCATTTATTATTTCTTCGTTCCATAGATTCCAATTTTTACTGAGATTTGCTGATATGCTTTGGTTAAAATTTGAATCATTGTAAACCCCAGAATTATTGGGGGCAAATTCTGTTATTCCTTTTTTAAACTCAGAATCTTGTCGGGATATTCCAATCGCTGTGTCAGGTGTTGTCGAATTGTCTTCGTTTGGAAGCGCAATTTTAAAAACCGAATTGCCCTCTTTATGCTCTAACGAACTTTGATTCTCTCTCGAGATATTTATTCGATTAAAGGTATCATTCCCTTTATACAAGAACTCATCCAAGGAATTATTAATGTTTAGAAAAGTTCTGTTCATCGACAAAAATGTTTTATTCAGTAGATTTTCTTCCGGATGGAGGGGTCTGTTTTTCATGTTTTGTTCAAAACTAGAATTGTGTTGACGATCGAAATGTGTGTTATTTCCTAAATCTGTTGAATTGTCGATAGTCTGTTGTACAATCTTCGAATTGTCGCTTTTATCTACAGGTTTATAGTCCTCGGTAGATGTATCAATTTCTGTTTGTTTCTGTTGATTAAATTTAACACTATTAGCTGATTGTAAATTTAATGATGAATCAGTTATATTTTCTGTATCAGTATGAGAAACGTCTGATTCATTTCTTGTATGGTTTTGATAAATCATCAAATCCGAAGCAGACACGTCCGTGTGTCCTTGCTGGAATGTATCGATCTCTGAGGAAAATGATGAAAATACATTAGAAGAAGAGATAAAAGAGGTCACATTTTTGGTGATGCTTTCAGTAAAATTGTTATTCGAATATTTAATTTCATTTGGCGTGATTTGTGAATCAAGATCTGTAATATTATTCGATTCTGTTTCATTCAAGAATCCTAAAATGCTTTCAGTATCATCTAGGCTTTTGCTATCATTGGATTCGAAACTGAGGTAGTTCTCTGTTGTAGTGTCATTAGTCACGTAATCATTGGTCAATGGTTTGCTATCATTTGAAATTAAACTAATGCTTGGAGTAGATTGTTCGTCAACCTTATGATTACCGCTTCTGTCTTTCATCTTTAACAACGGTGGCGCAACCAATTCGACCGAAGAGCTCTCATTAATGATGTTCTCTGATCTACTTGGTTGCTGATCATAATTCGAAATTGCTTCTTTTGAATTATGCGAAACTTTTCTACTTTTATTTTTAGAGAATTCTGGATTTATCGAAGCATTTCGATCTGTGTTGATAACTTCACTGAAAGAAGAATTAAGTTCCGGATAAGCATCATTTTCACTTATGTTGTGAGAATTGTTGATTTTACTTTCAAAGCCGAGTGAATTTATTTTTCCGATGTTAGAGCGATCAAACACAATATGTGGCAAGTAAGCGTTTATTGATTGCGACGTATTTGACTGTTGTAGCACTGAAACACTTTTATTGGAGATCATTAAACTTGGCTCATTTTCGCTTAGCTCTTTATCTGCTTCAAACTTTATATTTGCTGGACTCAGAGTTACGTCAACAAAGTCAGCTGTTGTGAAATTGGTATTTTTTATTGCCTTTTTAGAAATCATAGAATTATTCATTAAGTTTTCCACACTAACGCTCGTGTCTTCAGAATAATAATTGTCATTATTAGTCACAGAAGTAATATTGTTTTCAGAATTCTGTCTCGGCAAGAGCCTAGTTTCATTAACACGGTTTGCTCTTTCGCCTGATTCTGTCAGTTTAAGTAATAATTTTAATTTACTTTTCAATGAAGCCTCATAGTCAATATCACCTCCTACAATAGAAATACTTTCGTCAGTTTTTATCACTGAATCATGGCTATTTGGTTCACTTTGGTTGGTATTTAAATTTGTAATGTTATTATTTGGATTGGCATTTGTTGAATTTATTTCTGCTGACGTATTGCTTATTGATGTTTGTATTGGCTCTGAAGTTTCCGAAGTGTTAACGAAATGATCGATTTGGTCGAAAGAGTCAACAGTAAAATTTAAATTGTCCGTCTGCGTAAAGTTACTGTTATCTACAATAACCCTTGTTATGTTATCCCCGTCAGACACGTAAGCAGCTGTTGTTGGTTGTTCAAGAGATGTTATGGTCTCCTGTTCAGACAAACTCGTAGCTTCTAAGAGGTTTTCTTCATTCGAAGAGTTCCCTCGATCTTCTTTGAGATTGTCCGGGCTTAAGTTTTCTTCGAGTGTACTATTTCTTTCAACTGATTTCTGTAGTGACACCATATTACTTGTAACACCAGCAAATATCTGCGGATTTTCTCCAATTTCATCCAAATGCTTATCTTCATCTGCAATTCTCTTTTGTATTACTGTTTCACTCGTATCATTTAGACCTTCTACTCTGGGTTCGTCATATTTTCTAACTTCTTGTGAACTATTTTCGGAGGTATTATTATGGTGTATTATCCCCGTCGCGTTATTTTCGTCCAGTTCATCATCATTTATGGATTGCTTCGTGTCATTTATTTGCAACACAAAGTCACCTGAGTCCTGCAACTCAGCTTCACTTATAGATTTAGTAGAAAGATTTCCACCTTGAATACTAATAGAAACGGCCTTCGTCAAGTTCCTGTTATTGTAAGGCATGGGATAATCATTAGATGACATAAAATCATTGATATAATTATTATTATTGTCATCATCTTCCACCGGATTGTCATTCTCTGGAAATATCAGTGATATTTGAGTAGGTAGCTGGTTATAATTTTGATTCGAAGTAAATAATTGTTTTAGTATGTTTGTCGAAAGGACGGATTTTGCATTTGTTTGTAAGTTTCTCACCGGGTTTGAATTTACTAAATTTTTTTCAAAAGATTTGTTATCACGATAATAATTTTCCCTTTGTGTGTCCCCTGAACCAACATTCTGGTAGTTCAGTCCTCCAGACTCTGGAAATAACTGTTTGTATTTCCTTTCCTTTGAATTATTTTCTCTCGGTAAAAGCAGCATCGGTAACTCATTTCTGACAGTATTTTTCGCGCTTTCCCTAAACCCTATTTTAGATGTTGTTGGGTGAAAATCATTTTTATACGAGTAAAGTTTATTTCCATCATTATAATTCAGAGAACTACTCTTTCTTTGTTGATTCAGAGACTGATCTAATCTATTCCTTTGTTCTAGTAAGGATTTGACCAAACTATTAGATTCGGAGTGGCTATCCTCTATATCATGTTTCAAAGAATTTCTGCTGATGTAATGAGTGGGATTTTTCTTTAAAATATTTTCGGAGTCATTACTCTTGAAAACAGGAGTGTTTGTTGTTAAATTATCTTCGAGGTGCGTATAATATTTCGAAAAGATTTCCTTAGTTATTGCTCCATTGGAGTTCGAAGACATTTTTAACGATTTATCAAACTGTAAATGATTGCTAAGATTAGGATTTAATACTATTTCAGAGGAATTCTCTGTCACAATCGAAGTTTGTTTAGAATCTTTCAAAGAATTTATAATTTTATTGCTATGATCTTTGACAATACCACTTAAGTGTGTTGTAGTTTCTGAATTTCCATAAGAAGAATGAGATTTTAATCCTCCAATTATTCCATTATTGTCTATTGTGTTATTTATATTAGGTAAGTATGTATTTTCAGAAAGGCTTGAATTAACCAGTAACGCATTAGATTCATTGTATATTTTACAGTTCAGATCAGTATCGTTGCAACTTATTAAAGTCTGTACGTCTTCTATTTCCTTTTGAGTTTGGTTTGATATCAAAGGAAAAAGTTCACTACTAACTCGAGCATCTGTTGTGTTTCCTGAGATAAATCTGTGGTCATCAGATACAATACGATGGTCTGTGTTTGCTTGAGCTCCAGCTGAAGATTCGGAGTCATTTCCGTTATTTGATTTCACTGCATTACTTTTAGTTTTGGTTCTCTGTTCCCAGCGAATAATATCCTTTGCTATCAACGACGATAGTAACTCTGTCTGGTTTGGCAGGTTTGGTGGATATGTTTTATCGATTCTATCAAGTAATATCGATTCCCCAGTCTTTTGTAAGAGTTCGTCTGAAGTACTGTATAAGTTACCTGATGGCAACACATTTTCCTTATCGTCTTCAACATTCTTGATGCCATAATCAATGGTAGTCTTCGAACTAAAATACATCTTTGAATTTTTTTTGTTCCCAGGTAAAACCGTAATATAATTATTACCAGTTGTCGTTTTTTCAGTGTCACCGAATTGCCAGAGTTTGTCTTGGTTTTCTGATATTTGTTTGGTTACTTTTACATTCTGAATAGTCGTCTCATTGCCAGAATCGTTGCCTGAAGATCGTTCCCGTTTATTGAGATGCTTTTCATATAAAGATTCTGTTGATTGATTGGGTGAGGAGTTTCTTACTTCTTCTTCATCATTTATCACATCCTTCATATCTAAAAAGATAATATCATTGACCCCATGTAAATTCGTAGAAGATTTTGTCATTTCTTTCTGTAAACGTTCGGATTCTTGACCATGGATTTCTATTTCGGCCAATTTTGTCGTGTCGGAGTTTTGGTCGGCAATTTCCTTAGTGGATCTCACGACATTCCAACTGGTTGGAGTAAACGTTTTAATGTTTTCACGGGGCTTTGTTCGAGTGGTCGGACGAATATTATGGTTTGAAATTTTTGGAGCTTTAAATTGTGTGTAAGGGTTATTTATAATTTTTGTTTTCTTAACCATTTTTGGATATTTCCTTTCTTTAAAAGAATTGGATTCTGATAATTTAGTTTTCAGTTTATCGTCAGCAAGATTGTTCTCATTATTCCAATAAGTAATTTCGTTGTTTTTAACTTCCATTGGCAAATTCTGAACCTTTGATTGTTTTTGTCTGTATTTTGACTTCCTTTTAACTTTGATTTGATCAAATGTCATTTCTCGTTTGCCTTGTACACAATTAACCATTCGGGGCCAGTTACAAACGAATGTAAAATGATCAAAGAAAAGGCCTTTTGGACAAATTTTCGGAAAAGGAACCCACATGTAGCAATGATAAAAAATATCGCAGTTGTACGGATCACTCATAAAACCGAAAGCCGATTCACATTTTACCGTAGATTTCTGCACCACTCCTAGAATAAAAAACAAAAAACAAAACAAAACAATAATAACGTATTCAAAAATGAAGTAATTTATATGAAGATATTTTTATCTATAAATGATTATTTTTACTCGATCTTAAGTTGTTTACGTTGATTACGCTTTTAACGAACAGCTACTTAACCAATTCTTGTGAGAAAATTATGTTACATTGTTAAGCTTTATCGATCTACAATAGAATTGATTTCTCGTATTAGCACAGTCTTTTTTAAATGGTTATTTTTTTTTTAATGACTTAGTCGTACGAAGAAGCTTTTGCAGAGCTTCCAGGAATGGTGGCGGCGGCGGTGTAGAAAATGCCAACCTGAAATTAGAGAACTGGCCGGAATGTTTCCCACAAGGTAAATTCCGCTAAAGACATCCAGTGACAAGGTGGTAGGGTTTAACCGGACGAGACTTCTTGAGGAGGTGAAGGGTGCAACCTCTGCTATTTAATTACTGACATTTGTGCAAAACTCAATAAATTAATTACCAAATTATAGATTATTGAATCATTAAAAGAAAAGAGAAACAAACGATAATAACCTTCATCCTGTTGATTTCCTTTCAACGAAGAAAATGTATCTGTGTCAACATCTCCGGAAAATTCAGCTCCCAACTGATTATCATCTTTGGAAACGCCGCCGTTCGTGCGTTGAAGAACATCATTACTACTAAATGGTAACAGTTCTTCATTTTCATCTTGAAAGCTGTTGGATTTATAAGGTCTTATATCAAATGGGTCTAAAACATTTCTATTGTCTTCAAATTGTAGATATTCACTGTCGACTTTGGAATTTTGGCAAGGAACCAAGGCAGGCCAGTTACATATCTTATGGCGAGGATCAAACCGGAGTTCAGGAGGACAGGACTTTGAATAATACCTTCCACCCGAAAGGCAGTGGAAATATCTTTTACAGTTGTTAGGGTCTGGAATAAGGGAGTTAAACACACCTGGGGGACAAACGAAAGCAGTAACATGTAGAAATCCTGAAATGAGAAAACAAATGTTTTGTTAGTAATAACGCAATTTAATTTCGCATTATTTTATTAAACTAGGAAAAAAGAGAGTAACGCCATTTTGCCTGGTTTAATAATTTAGATTTGTAAAAATATTTTTGTTGCTTTGAGACCGCGACCCGTTCACTGACAAAGCTTCGTGCTGCATCTCTGAGATGCAGCACGAAGTTTTGTCAGTGAACGGGTCGCGGTCTCAAAGCGACGAAAATATTTTGACAAATTAAACTTAAATGTTGAAGTGAATCTAACGGTTTTTGTGTGTTTCCTAAATGACTTATAAACACCGTCCATGCGGCAATTGTTTTCGTTCCAGCACACGATTTCAGATCAAGTCACTCGCTATGCAAGTACATCTCAATAATTTACAATGTTAAATCAAATCCTTTTGCATATTTAATTTAGTGTACCTAGGTTCCGAGTTCAAATATCAACGCAACTGATTTTGCCTTTCATTCGTTTGGTAGTGATAAAATAAATACTCTTTACTCGTTTCAGTCATGTGACTGTGGCCATGCTGGAGCACCGCCTTAAGTCGAGCAAATCGACACCAGGAAACAGGAAGAAAGAGTGAGAGAAAGTTGTAGCGAAAGAGTACAACAGGGGTCGCCACCACCCCTGCCGGAGCCTCGTGGAACTTTAGGTGTTTTCGCTCAATAATCACACACAACACCCGGTCTGGGAATCGAAACCGCGATCCTCCGACAGCGAGTCCGCTGCCCTAACCATTGGGCCATTGTGCCTCCACGCTGCTGGTGCCTATAGTAAAACGGATAATTATCATCAGTATTATGAAGGTGAGATAGGTCAATCGTTATTACGTCGGTTAAGTTGCTTATCTGCATTATTCCCAGCTCTTTACATTCCGAATTCAAATACCGCCGAGGTGACCTTTGCCCTTTAACCTTTCGGGAGTCAATAAAACAAGTACCAGTGGAGCATACATTTATCCTTCTCACCTTTAAATTTGCTGACCTTGAACCAAAATTAGAAGGGATTATTGTATTACTTTTTATAATTTACTTGTTTCTCTCACTGGACTACAGCCATGTCGGAGCACCGTCTTGAGGGGTCGAGTCGAGCACATCGACTTTTTTTAACGCTTAGTACTTATTCCATCAGTCTCTTTTTGCTAAATCGCTAAGTTACTGGAGCGCAAACAAACATGTTACGATTGTCAAGCAGTGGTGGTGGTGGTGGTGGTGGTGGTGGTGGTGGGGCAAACACAAAGTCACACAGACGCGCCCCACCCATCCACATACACACACACACACACACACAGATATTCGACGGGCTTCTTTCAGTTTCCGCCTGCCAAATCTACTCGTAAGGTTTTGGTCAACCTGGAGCTGCAGTAGAGGACACTTGTGCAAGGTGCCATGCAGTGGGACTGAACCCGGAACCATGTGGCTGAGAAGCAAACCTCATTATTATTATTATTATTATTATTATTATTATTATTATTATTATTATTATTATTATTATCATTATTATTATTATTATTATTATTATTATTTGTAAGGCGGCGAGCTGGCAGAATCGTATCGTCGTCAGCAAGCTGGACGAAATGCTTGGTATTTCGTCTGCCGCTACGTTCTGAGTTCAAATTCCGCCGAGGTCGACTTTGCCTGTCATCCTTTCGGAGTCGATAGATTAAGTACCTATTTCTTTATTACCCACAAAGGGCTAAACACAGAGGGGACAAACAAGGACAGACATAGGTATTAAGTCGATTACATCGACCCCAGTGCGTAACTGGTACTTAATTTATCGACCCCGAAAGGATGAAAGGCAAAGTCGACCTCGGCGGAATTTGAACTCAGAACGTAATGGCAGACGAAATACGGCTACGCATTTCACCCGACGTGCTACCGTTTCTGCCAGTTCGCCGCCCTTAGATTAAGTGCCAGTTACGCACTGGGGTCGACGCAATCGACTTACTCGTTCCTCGAAATTGCTGGCCTTGTGCCAAAAATTGAAATAATAATAATTATTATTATCTGTATTCCACGGCCAATGTCATCAAAATGTCAGTGAAAGTGTTTTTCCACAGAAACTGGAAACGTTAATTGTATAATTACTTAACATTCTCCTTGAAAAAAAAAACAAAACAAAAAAACTAGCCAGACATTTTGATTGATAAAAATCATTATTGTATTTTATCAATAGACGTTCTAGACATTTATGATTGATCTGAGAATTTAAGTAGGTAAGTTTCTTAATTCTCTCACGTAAAGTATTTGGTCGTAATGAGGAAACCTTCTATGTCGAGTCGTGCAAAGTAGTTTCAAGT
>NC_043008.1:53001271-53021271 GCF_006345805.1 Octopus sinensis
ACATAATTGCTGGCCTTGTGCCAAAATTTAAAATCAATATATTTATTCCTGAAATTTTTCAGTGTCCAAACTGTGAGTCTATTCTAATTAAGGCAACTGGTTTACAGATATATTCTGAATCACATTAGTTAACCTGACCCTCAGATCATCCATAGAACGAGATTTAGCTGAATACATTAATCTCTTTACATGTGTCCTCGTAAAATATATTTGATGTAGTTATTAATTATTTTTAATGAATGCTTTGATCGATGGCGTTGAAATAGATGCAGCTTTCTTTTAAATGTCCTTAACAAATTAATTCTTCGTCTACAGAACAGAATTTATAACGATTTGATATTGCATAAGAATTTTATAATGAAGCTTTGTTGAGTGAATGTATGCGTATATATATATGTGTGTGTGCGTGTGGTGTGTGTGTGTGTGTGTGTGTGTGTGTGTGTGTGTGTGTGTGTGTGTGAGTTTGTGAGTGTGTATATATATATATATATATATATGCATCCGTGTGTGTGTGGGAGTGTATATACATATACATATATATGTGTGTGAGACAGTGTATGTGGAAGCGCAATGGCCCAGTGGTTAGGGCTTGCGGTTGTAGGATCGCAGTTTCGATTCTCAGACCGGGCGTTGTGAGTGTTTATTGAGCGAAAACACCTAAAGCTCCACGAAGCTCCGGCAGTGGGGGGTGGGTGGCGATCTCTGCTGTACTCTTTCACTACAACTTTCTCTCAGTCTTTCTTCTGTTGGCCTGCTCGCTTAGCCAGCGGGGTGGCGTTATTTGAAGGCTAAAACAATGCGAAGCGCATTGTGAACAGCGATGTTTAACAACATCTGTTAGCCTAGTCGGTCACGGTGATAACGGTGAGATATATATATATATATATATATATATATATATATATATATATATATGTATATCAAAATCACGACTATGTTCAAGTTTGATCTGTTTGATAAAAACATGCACACACATACACACACGTGTATGTAAATACATACACGCACATACACACGCATAAACTTATATATGTATAAACACATAGGAACATATATATGTGTATATATATATATATATGTACCAGTGTATGTAAACGGGGGAGTTATAAATAATGGTATATTGGCTTTATTTTTTTGGCAAAAGGCCAGCAATTTCTGGGTGTAAGTGACGAATTGCATTACATTGTATGCTATACCTGCCACATTCTAATCTTTCATCTTGTGGACTTTAATCATTTCAAAGGGGTAGCTACAGGTTTTTAACATGGGTGGAGATTTATAATCATTTCTGGTACTTATTTTATCGAACCCCCAGGATGAAAGGATGAAAAGCAAAATGGACCTCGGCGGAATTTGAACTCTGAACGTAAAGATGGACGAAATGCGGCAAAGCATTTTGCCAGGCGTGCTAACCATCCTGCCTTCTCGCAGCCCTAAATAATGGCATGATATTAAGAACAAATTAATATTATTATAGAACGATATAAAATTGATATAAACATGAAAGTCAACAGTTGTTATTTCGACATCACAGATGCCATGTTCATAGTTTGTAAAACCACAAATAAATGTCAGTAATTTTGATAGCAAATTCTGATACATCGAGATTATTTTCTTAGTTGAGAATAGAGAAGGGTGGAAACGTTGTTCACCTTATTTCTTTATTGCCCACAAGGGGCTAAACATAGAGGGGACAAACAAGGACTTAACTAGTTGTATACACAATGAACCCGAATGGCTGTTGATTATCTGCAATTTAATTAACCCTTTAGAATTTAGATTACACTGTCAAATATAATGCTTATTTATTCATAATGTTTTGAATTAATCATGCATTGTGTCACAATCTTGTTTTAGGTGTAGGAGTGGCTGTGTGGTAAGTAGCTTGCTTACCAACCACATGGTTCCGGGTTCAGTCCCACTGCGTGGCACCTTGGGCAACTGTCTTCTACTATAGCCTCGGGCCGAGCAAAGCCTTGTGAGTGGATTTGGTAGACGGAAACTGAAAGAAGCCCATCGTATATATATATATATATATATATATATATATGTGTGTGTGTGTGTGTGTGTGTGTGTGTGTGTGTGTGTGTATGTGTGTGTTTGTGTGTCTGTGTTTGTCCCCCCAACATCGCTTGATAACCGATGGTGGTGTGTTTACGTCCCTGTAACTTAGCGGTTCGGCAAAAAGAGACCGATAGAATAAGTACTAGGCTTACAAAGAATAAGTCCTGAGGTCGATTTGCTCGACTAAAGGCGGTGCTCCTGCATGGCCGCAGTCAAATGACTGAAACAAGTAAAAGCTCCAACATTTCAATGATATGATTGTATATTCTCAAAATTACCTTTTTAGGTTCAGTGTGAGAGCATAAAGGAGGTAGAATATTTGTGTCTGATTTGGCCTGTTTAAATACTAAAGGGCTGAACCACCCTAAAATACTTACCTACTAACAAAAAAGTAACTACATATTCATAATCTGAATCGCATCAAACGGGTATTTCTAGGGTATTAACGCTAAAATTATTTCACTATTTTCCAAACTGTCCTTTTCAGTCTACTTATCGTTGCACCATTGCTGGAATAACCTCTGTTTTTCTTAATTTTGTGGATATATATATATTTCTTTACTAAACACAGAGGGGACAAACAAGGACAGACAAAGGGATTAAGTCGATTATATCGACCCCAGTGCGTAACTGGTACTTAATTTATCGACCCCTAAAGGATGAAAGGCAAAAGTCGACCTCGGCGGAATTTGAACTCGGAACGCAACGGCAGACGAAATACGGCTACGCATTTCGCCTGGCGTGCTAACGTTTCTTATTTCTTTATTGCCCACAAGGGGCTAAATGTAGAGGGGACAAACAAGGACAGACAAACGGATTAAGTCGATTACATCGATCCCAGTGCGTAACTGGTACTTAATTTATCGATCCCGAAAGGATGAAAGGCAAAAGTCGACCTCGGCGGAATTTGAACTCGGAACGTAACGACAGACGAAATACGGCTACGCATTTCGTCCGGCGTGCTAACGTTTCTGCCAGCTCGCCGCTTTATTTTGTGGAAATATATAATCTCCATCTAAAATCGACTGCCTCATACATCTCCTCGTTTCGTCACACCACACTATTCTATGTCGCCTCTTAAGTATTTCATAGTTTTACAAAATCTTCCACTGCACAACTGTTATTTATTGGCTGTTTCTAGCTATTTATACTTCCATCAATCTTCCATCAATCTATAGACTTGCAAACATCAAACACAGCAGTAATCGTATTAATCTCGCACAAACGTCCTTACTCTTTTGTCGATCGCTATTACTGCCTGTTCGATATTATTGCAGCTGTTGTCTTCCAGCAAAGTCCACTGCAGCTGACACTGATGCAATATAGCGACATATTGTGGCATTGCATTGCATGATTGAATGATTAGGAAGCAAACACAAGGTCACGCGTTGGATTCCACTGTGTGGCATCTTGGGTAATGACAATTATTTCAGTCTAGGGTCGACGGAAGCCTTGTGGGTTAATTTGGGTTGATGGAAACTGTATAGAGGGCCATCGGATGGACTGTACTAGTGAGGCGAATGTCTAGCCCTTGTCACACTGCGTCAAGACGATTCTATCTGAGAATTACGTTAAGGGAACACGCAACTATGAAATACTCGGCCACATTAATGCAGAGAATTGTTTGTTCTTTCTCGAGCCACGCCTGGTTCATAAGTGCCGGTTTCCCGGTTTTCTTGGAGTATAGGTTTCCCACCTGGACGGGACGGCGGTCCATCGCAGGTGAGCTGTTAGATGCAGGAGGAAAGAGTGGGAGAAAGTTGTGGCGAAAGAGCCAGCAGAAGTTCGCCATTACCCTCTGCCGGAGCCGCGTGGAGCTCAGGTGTTTCGCTCATAAATACACACATCGCCCGTTCTAAGATTCGAATCCGCGCTCCCTCGACCGCGATTCCGCTGCTCAAACCACTAGGCCTCCACTAATGTAGAGAATAAATTGTTTAATTGGCTGAGCACTGGAAGCTGACATGTTGAAGTCAACGTGATAATTCATCATTGTAAAATTCGCAATCGCAATATTTTCTCCTAAGCAATGTAGATGTGGATGGTTAGTGTGTGGCACTAAGCCGTAGTTGAAGAATCAGATGTCTTTTAGTAGGTATTTATCAGAATATCGACATGAACCAAAGTTCCAAACCACCGATTTTTGGACTTTCTATAATTCCCTTTTTTTTCGGTACAAAAACTGTGTGTATCTTCTCATAGTAAGAGTGCTTATGTGTGTATAAGAATATGTGAGTGTATGTTTGGTAAGTTTACACTGCTTAAAATCGTTAAGCAACTTCTAGAGATGTAGGGTGTCACAAAAAAACATTCAATATTAACCATTTTTTCTAAACGTTTCGAAAGAAAAGGCGTCCTTGCACTGGTGATGGTAACTGAAAAAATACGATAAGCCATTAGCGAAATGAGGAAACCATTTACACTTGCCTAACTTCTCTAATGCCACACCAATGGCCGTGTAAGAGGAAGAAGGGTTTTCTGCCGTACTCTGTATATGTTAATGTTCCTTGCAGATGTTATTTAGTCTTGAAATTGAGACATAGTATTTTAAGTGCTGTCGTGATCCTGGGACAGGAGTGATAACTGGGACGTTGTGTCTATCGATATAGGGTATTCTCTTCCACAACAACCCTGATCGAGCATAACTCACGTGACATGGACAGTGACGAAAGACGCGTTGTAATTGATCCATATAACTATTTTCTTTTGATATATATATATATATATATATATATATATATATATAGATAGATAGATAGATAGATAGACAGACAGACAGATGTACATGCATGCATGCATGCATACATAACATACATACATACATACATGCATACATGCATACATACATACATACAATACATACATACATACATGCATACTTCATACATACATACATACATAACATACATACATACATACATACATGCATACATTCATACATAATACATACATGCATACATTCATACATACATACATACATACATACATACATAATGCATACATTCATACATACATACATACATACATGCATACATGCATGCATACATACATACATACTACATACATACATACATACATACATCATACATACATACATACATTCATACATACATACATACATTCATACATACATACATACATACATACATGCATACATTCATACATACATACATACATGCATACATTCATACATACATACATACATACATACATACATACATGCATACATTCATACATACATACATACATACATACATACATACATACATACATACATACATGCATACATTCATACATACATACATACATACATACATACATACATACATTCATACATACATACATACATGCATACATTCATACATACATACATACATTCATACATACATACATACATACATGCATACATTCATACATACATACATACATGCATACATTCATACATACATACATACATTCATACATACATACATTCATACATTCATACATACATACATACATTCATACATACATACATGCATACATTCATACATACATACATGCATACATACATACATGCATACATTCATACATACATACATACATTCATACATACATACATACATACATACATGCATACATTCATACATACATACATGCATACATTCATACATACATACATACATACATACATACATACATACATACATACATAATGCATACATGCATGCATACATACATACATACATACATACATGCATACATGCATACATACATAATGCATACATGCATACATACATACATACATACATACATACATAATACATACATGCATACATGCATACATACATAATGCATACATGCATACATACATACATACATGCATACATACATACATACATACATACATACATACATACATACATACATACAGGGAGGGTTTCCTGCAGCATTCTATATGTTACCTAGTCTTGAAATTGAGACACAGTTTTTGAAGTGTTTTCATGATCCTGGGATAGATGTGTAATCGCCATGAGTGATAACTGGAAATTTGTGTCTAATATGTATTAGGAATGTGACATTTTCAAATGAGGGTTGCTCGAACCTTGATAAGAGTTGTAATATTTTAGGCGGCAAGCTGTCAAAATCATTAGCACACCGGATAAAATGCTTAGTAGTATTTCGTCCGGCTCTACGTTCTGAGATCAAATTCCACCATGGTCGTCTTTGCCTTTCATCGTTCCTGGATCGATAATATAAGTACCAGCTGATTACTCTAGTCGATGTAATCGACTTACTCCCCCCCCCTCCTAAATTCCTGGCTTTTCAGAGACTTTTTATGGATTTATAATGTCGCCTTCCAAATGTTAAAAGCCATTGCTTACAGTCTTAATATTTTTTCTTCTACATTGTATCTTTTCTTTGGCTTTTTTAACATATAAATATACTGAGCCAGAGTAAATATCTTAGCTAAAGGTCTTAGTCATGAACACAACTCAATGTCCGTTAGGACAACTCGGTTTATGATCCAACACGGTTTGAATCTGTAAACAGAAAATAGAATTGTTTGTCAATTTCAAGGTTGATACACATCAATGTTTCTTCTCTAAGGTGAGCCTTTGTGCGCGCGCATACATATTTTTCAACAGCAAGAGCACAGAGGGACAAAAGACAATAAATGTACGCACATATTTTCAAGATGAAATCGAATATATTCTCATACTGAAGATATTTAACTTAGATAACTTAGACATGTTTCGACCAAAGATTGGTCCAGGCCATGTCTAACTTAATAGCACCACCTGATAGGATTATTCGAATCCTGTTTAAGTCAAGTTTTGTTCAAGTAGTAAGTTCTTGTTGGGTGAGTTGTATCAAGTTTTGTTCAAGTAGTGAGTTCTTGTTGGGTGAGTTGTATCCAATTATGGGTGGCTTATCTAGTATTCTTTGAAGGAATCTATCCAGATTCCGTTTAAAGTTGATGGGATCCTTTTCCTCTTTGATCTCCCTCGGGGAAATGTTAAATAGGGCAGGGCCTGTTGAGGAAAAGAAATTATGTTGCAGTGTACATGTATGTTGTGATCTTGAATTGGGCAGGGGACGTATGGCCCGTGGTCCCAGTCTTGGATGAACCTTGAAGCTAATGTTAAGGTCGTTTGGGCAAAGTTGGTGGTATATTCTCCACATCGTACAAATGATGTACCGCTCACGGCGACGCTGGAGGGAGTAAAGTTTCAAGGCTTTAAGGCGATCCCAATAATATTTATATAATTTTATACAAAAACCTTAAATAATGCATGCATAAAAATGGTGTACATTTGCTTAAAAGATTATTATGGTTGCTTGCATTGATGTATATATATTTAGCAAAGTAAACAAAATTTGCACACCAGTAAATTTTTGTGCACATCTACAGCAAAAAAATCGAGTGAAGATTACTGCTCACACGGTTCTACATAAAACTCAGACAAGTTTTAGATCTAAAGAATAGTTTACAATGTTATATTTATATAAAGTTCATTTTTAGGCCTTCCTATCTGTTGAGGTCGTCTGGTTGTTGCCACTCGACCTCATCGATTCCTTCGTGTTCCACAATAAGAAAATATCTCTTAAATGATAATCAACCATCCATTAACAGATTGAACATGATTATTTTGTACATGCCACACCTATTAGTAGGAGCTGAAATGAATATAGCAAGAAAAATGGAACACTTGTGTCGCTGTTATCGATATTGGGTGTTCTCTTCTACAAAAACCCTTATCGAGCATAACTAACGTGACGTACACAGTCGATTGAAAGACGCGTTGTGATTGATCCATATAACTATTTTCCCATATATATATACACATAGACACATATACATACATATGTGTGTGTATGTGTGTATGTATGTATGTATGTATGTATGTATGTATGTATGTATGTATGTATATATGTATGTATGTATGCATGTATGTATGTGTGTCTGTATCTGTTCCCCACCACTGCCTGACAACAGGTTTTGGAGTGTTTATGTCCATGTAACGTAGCGTTTCGGCATTAGTGACCGATAAAATAAGCCCCAGGCTTTAAAAATCATAAGTATATTTCAGTCCGTTCACTCGACTAAAAATTCTTCTAAACGGTGTCCCAGCTTGGTCGCAGTCTAGTGACTGAAACAATATAAGATAAAAGATATGTATTTCTATATATGTATATTTACGTGTGTGAGTGAGTGTGTGTGTGTGTGTGGTGTGTGTGTGTGTGTGTGTGTGTGTGTGTGTGTGTGTGTGTGTGTGAGTGTGTGGCGGTGTGAAAATAGAGAAAGTGAGAAATATACCTGTGTAGAAGTAGTTGTTTGCATAGACACACCTATAAGCAAAGTAATTGCAGTCACACATCATTATTTTAATGTTTTCCCCATTCTTGTCTGATTTTGATGAACGACCATTGTCTGAAACGTCAAAAACTTTATTTAATTTTTCCTTCCTCTAAACTGAACTTATTCAGAATGTATACATTTCTCCATTGTTCTGTCGTTTCTTTCTTTTTTTATTGCATTATTTGCTTTGTTCCACCCCGTTATTCCACTCGGACATTCTGCTCTCATCTCGACAATGGCTTCTCCAATTATGACCGTATTTATCTAAGTCGTAACATCACTGATAACCTATGCTACGTACAATCATAAACACTCACACACAGACACGCACAAACGCATGCAGAGAGAAAGAAAGGTGGGGGTATAGAAATAGAGAGAGTAAGAATGAGAGCTGCTAGTTATATATTTGTCTGCTCGGTTTGTTTTTTTTTTTGTTTTACGTCTTTGATTTAATAGCTTTATATGTTTTCGCCTTTCAATTCTCATAATAAACTGATTAATCAATAAGAAACTTCATTAAGCAATATATTATAAGTCCTTCATTAAAATTTAAGCATCTTTTATTGTACTTTTAACCTGTTGAACTTCAGAATCGTTTCACAAACTATTACAGTCCCCTGGCGGACGTTATTGTATTTAGCATCACACTTGAGACTTTCTGACATTTCAAAGATTTCTCCTTATTTCCGTGTATGCGTAGGTGTATATGCATGTGTCTGTACGGATGTATTTATGTACGTTCGTCCGTCCATATGTATATATCGCATGTATGTATGTATGTATGCATGTATGTATGTATGTATGTATGTATGTATGTATGTATGTATGTATGTATGTATGTATGTATGTATGTATATAAGCATGTATGTATGTATGTATGTATGTATGTATGTATGTATGTATGTATGTATGTATGTAAGCATGCATGTATGTGTGTATTCATTTATGAATGAAAAGATGTTTACATGTATATGTTATGAGGAGGCGCAATGGCCCAGTGGTTAGGGCAGCGGACTCGCGGTCGGAGGATCGCGGTTTCGATTCCCAGACCGGGCGTTGTGCGTGTTTATTGAGCGAAAGCACCTCAAAGCTCCACGAGGCTCCGGCAGGGGGTGGTGGCGACCCATGTTGTACTCTTTCGCCACAACTTTCTCTCACTCTCTCTTCCTGTTTCTTGAGTAACGCTGTGATGGACTGGCGTCCCGTCCTGCTGGAGGGAACACATTCGCCACAGAAACCGGGAAACCGGGCCCATTAGCCTGGTTATAATTGAGAAGGGCGACGTTTATCGTTTATATGTTATGAATTATGAGTATATGTAAATACCTACGTCTGGGTGTATGTTTTTGAATGTATGTATACATATTTGTTTGTATGTATATATATATTTATCTCTATGAGTATAAATTAATGTACGTATATAATTATTACGATTTGCATTCTTACATGTGCATAATCATATATCTGAGTAAATGTTTGTACTCATGTTGTCTGTACTTATGTATAATAATAATAATAATAATAATAATAATAATATTAATAATAATGCCCTGATGCAGTACCAGGCAGTGGCTCTCATGGCTTCTGATCTAACTGATTAGAAATGTTATCATGTACATAGTTTTGTCTTGGGATAAAAGATGGGCTACAGCAAATATTCTGCTCAATACCACAGATTTGCTTGTCATTGTTTGACCTTAACAGTTGAGCATGTCCCTTAGTGGCTGACGATGTGCATCTCTGATCACGAGCAGAAGTAGTGGGGGAGCATCAAGCCATGTGTTGAGAGGGATTCTTTGGGGTTTGAATAATTCACCTCTGGAAAAACATGGGTGGTTCTTTCAACATCCTTAAACAACCTTATTCAGGGACTTTTGAGCGGGATGGGCTACTCAACCTAAGAAAATTCTAACTGGGCCCCACCTGCAAGTTCATGTCTGTTTATCTTGATATGAGATCACCATGTCGCGCACATATGGTTGTGATGCATGTGCCTGGTGTACCCTTATCAGACGGGTAGTCATGATGGGTATATTGGGCTTCGTATATTTTACCCCATTGTCACTTTGATGGCATGCACTGCTCTCTCACTCAATAATAATAATAATAAGGACCTTCCTATCTGTTGTCGATCGCTATTACTGCCTGTTCGATGTTATTGCAGCTGTTGTCTTCCAGCAAAGTCCACTGCAGCTGACACTGATGCAATATAGCGACATATTGTGGCATTGCATTGCATGATTGAATGATTAGGAAGCAAACACAAGGTCACGCGTTGGATCCCACTGCGTGGCATCTTGGGTATTGACAATTACTTCAGTCTAGGGTCGACGGAAGCCTTGTGGGTTAATTGGGTAGATGGAAACTGTATAGAAGGCCATCGGATGTGTTGAGAGGGATTCTTTAGGGTTTGAATAATTCACCCCTGGAAACATGGGTGGTTCGTTCAACATCCTTAAACAACCCTTATTGAGGTACCTTTTGAGCGGGATGGGCAACTCGATCTGCAGAAAATTCTAACTGGGCCCCACCTGCAAGGTCATGCGCTGTTTATCTTGATATGAGATCACCATGTCGTGCACATATGGTTGTGATTCATGTGCCTGGTGTACCCTTATCAGACAGGTAGTCATGATGGGTATACTGGGCTTCATATATTTTACCCTAGTGTTACTTTGATGGCATGCACGGCTCTCTTTCACTCAATAATAATAATGATAATGGTTTCAAATTTGGGCAGAATACCAACAATTTTAAGGTAGCAGTAAATCCATTACTGGTACTTAATTAACCACCCCGAAAAGATGGAAAGTCAAAGTTGACCTCGGTGGAATTTGAGTTTAGAACGTCACAGAACCTAAGCATTTCGGCCAGCGCAGTAACAATTCTGCAAATCCACCAGTTCCTAATTTAGCATCAAGACCCGAATCTTGAGGAGGTGATTTGTCAATAAAATCGATCAGTACCTGCAACGATGGAAAAGTAGATGTAGCGTAGACATTGGCAGGATTTGAACTCAGAACAGAAGCAAAATTTCCGATGCTGGCCTATGATTGATTTGATTGAAAGCAGTTTATTCGAAGAAATTGATCCCCCAGTAGGACTGTTATTTTTTACATGAATGTTGAAGAGCGGTCTTTGGTCTCTTAATAAGGGGACATACATAAATACACGAAATCCATCGTTGCTATTTTGTTCATTGTTCAACCGCTTTTATCAATTTACTGCCGCCATTTTCTTTGTCGCTACACTAACCCCTCCCGGTTTTGCTTTACAGGCAGAATCAGGGTCGGAAAAATTACCCTGTGGTATTTCCTCTTCGGCGAGCTTGCAGAAACGTTAGCACGCCGGGCGAAATGCTTAGCGGTATTTCGTCTGCGTTACGTTGTGAGTTCAAATTCCGCCGAGGTCGACTTTGCCTTTCATCCTTTCGGGGTTGATAAATTAAGTACCAGTTACGCACTGGGGTCGATGTAATCGACTTAATACCTATGCCTGTCCTTGTTGTCCCCTCTGTGTTTAGCCCCTAGTGGGTAATAAAGAAATAGGTATTTTCTCTTCGTGACGTTCCGAGTTCAATTCCGGCCTTGGTTAACTTTGCGTTTCATCCCAGTGGGGGCCGCTAAAATGAAGTAACAATCATAAACTGAGGTTGATGACATCGACTAATCCCTACCCTCAAAACTGCGGGTCTTGCGCTTAAATGAAAAGTCATTATCTAAATGACGGCAAGCCGGCAGAATTGTTACTGCGTAGAACAAAATTTTAAGCGGCGTTTCTTCCGGCTCTTTCTTTCCTGATTTAAAATGTGGCTGAAATTGACTTTGCCTCTCAATCTCTCGGTAACGCTAAAATAAGTACCAGCTGAGCTCTTGGGCTGATGTAATCGACAAGCCCCCTTTCCCCAAATTCTAGGCATTATACCTAAGGTAGAAGAGATCATTTTTAACGCAACCAGCTTGCAGAATCTTCCCCACATCGATTTTGTGCTTAGCAACATTTCGTCCGTTCAAATTTTCCTGAAGTCGACTTTACCTTTTATCCTTTTGGGGGTCGATGAAACAAGTATCAATGAAGCCCTGGGGTCGATGTAATCGACTATTCCCCTCTTCAAAATTTCAGAACTTGTGCCTTTAGCAGAAAGAATTATCATTAGTACTGGCAAGCTAGCAGAATCATTAGCGCATCGAACAAAAAATACTTAGCGGCATTTCGTCTGTCTTTACGTTCTGAGTTCAAATTCCGCCGAGGCTGACTTTGACTTGCATCTCTTTTGGGGTCGATAAAAGAAGTACCAGTTGAGCACTGCAGTCGAGGTAATCGACTTACACTCTCCCCGAACTTGCTGGCCTTGTGCCAAAATTTGAAATTAATAATAATAATAATAATAATAATAATAATAATAATAATCTTTTCTACTACATGCGCAAGACCCCAGTACTCAACTAGTACTTAATTTATTGACTCCGAAAGGATAAATGGCAAAGTCGACCTCGTTTGGACTCAGAACGTAGCGGCAGACGAAATACCGCTATTTCGCTCGGCGAGCTAACGCTTCTTATTTCTTTATTGCCCACAAGGAGCTAAACATAGAGGGGACAAACAAGGACAGAAAAAGGGATTAAGTCGATTACATCGACCCCAGTGCGTAACTGGTACTTAATTTATCGACCCCGAAAGGATGAAAGGCAAAGTCGACCTCGGCGGAATTTGAACTCAGAACGTAGCAGCAGACGAAATACCGCTATTTCGCTCGGCGTGCTTAACGATTCCGCCAGCTAGCCACCTTAAAGACTATAATTAGCATAACTTTCCTTTCTTCTTTTGCCTGAAATGTAATTACGTTGATAGAGTATTTTAATTTGGGTTAAAAGTAACTCCTATTATTTATTGATAATTTTTTGTCTTCATTTCTATCGATGTGTGTATTTATGGGTTGTTGTTTTTGCTTTTGTTTTTGTAGACAATGGAACCTAATCCAAGGAGATGAATCTGATGAGCCAACAACAGCTGAGAAAGAAACCTGGATAATTATTTACCTCCCTACTTTATCCTTTTAATCGGTTATTAACAACTATCTGCCTGTCTCCTTAACTCCCTCTCTCTCTCCTCTCTCTACCTCTCTCTCTCTCTCTCTCTCTCTCTCTCTCTCTCTCTGTCTATCTACCTACCTGTCTATTAAACTATATATCTATCTATGTGACTGATCTATGATAAGAAAAGGCAGATATAGAGAGAGTGATCAGACAGACAAATAGAGAGAGAGAGAGAGGGAGTGAGAGAGAGATATATACACACAGATAGATACAGAGAGAGAGACTAAGTGTCGAGCAAACAGACAGGCATACAGACAAACAAGGAGTTGTCATATACGGAAAGAGACACGGAGAGAGAAAGAGAAAGAGAGAGAATAGTGAAGCTGACAAAGACAGAAAGACACTGAGAAAGACAGAGGGAGAGAGAGAGAGAAAGTCGTCAGAGACGCACACAAAAAAGAGAGGGAGACGAAAAAAAAGGGAGATAAAAAATATCATGGCTTTGTCGTAAAAAATTTAAAAGGTGGGGAAGTTTGAAACAAGGAGAGAAATGGATAAATACAAAAACGAAAGGCTGCCTCAACAGAGGTTACCATCTGTTACACAAATACAAGCAATAGTTCCTGAGTTATTACAGGAAGAAAGGCTGTCGTCTGTCATTTACTAACAGCAGACGATAATTACCACCATTTCTTAATATTTGATGATCAGCAAGGCAACAGTTACGACATGATCTCTTAAAAAGCACATAAAAACGACGACGTCAAACGTTCTTTATTTTCTGTTTATTTTTGTTCCACAATTCTTTTTAATTATTTTTCTTTAATTTGAATTCAAAGTCTTTGAAACATTTCTTCATACTTTAACTTCGTTAATTAACTTTTTGTTCAACTTTTGTTGGCATTTCATTTCAATCTTCATTTATTTATTTCCTTAAGTATATTTTATTCGTTTAACGCCATCATTGTTTGACGTTTATATATATATCTACATATATATATATATAAAATATATATATATATATGTTTATATATATTCATACATTCTTTATTTTACACTTTTACTAGTTTTAACCAGTGGATTATGTTCTGGACGTGTTGGGATATTTATACGTTTAACTACTTCGGTTGGAATTTATCGCTTTAAAATATATATTTCTTGAAAAAAAAAAAAATTTCACATTGGTCCTCGCTACCATATTTATTTACTTACCCAGTACCTGTGTTCAACAACCACGCTCTCTGTCGGATTTGTCGGATTTACTACAGACTCATCAGTGCAATATATGAACATATCAACAAGTTGACCAGCACATTTTAACGGAGACCAATACTTTTGTTCTACTGCTTAAATTATACTGTTCAACTAAACACGTTTTCACGCTTACACACACACACACACATATACGTGCGTAATAGATGCAAATATACATACATATGCCATACGTACATACATACACTTTACACTCGTACATACATTAATGTATATACATATATTCATGCATACATACATAAATACAAGCATACATTAGTACAAACATACATTCACATAGGCATATATATACACGCGTGCATATATAAACACCATACAAATACAAGCATATATATATATATATATTTATATGTATATGTATGTATTTGTATAGATAAAGATAGATAGATAAATTGATAGATAGACAGATAGACAGACAGATAGATAGATAGATAGATAGATAGATAGATAGATAGATAGATAGATAGATAGATAGATAGATAGATAGATAGATAGATAGATAGACAACTAGTTGATTATATATACATATACACACACGCACAAGTAGATATACCTACGTGCACATACACGCACATACGCACAAGCAAACACACAGACACAAGCACTCTTTCGTATAGCAGTGACAGCGGGAGTTTCTCGTGTAAGCGTCCGAGCGTGAGTGTGCGGTGTGTGCGCGTGTGAGCGTGCGTGCGTGTGTGTACGTGTGAGTGCGTGCGTATGCGTGTGTCCGTGTGTCCGTGCGTTCCGAACGTGTTTTTATGTCCTCATGTATTTACGCATGTGTGTGCGTGTATGCGCGCGCGCCCTCGTGTGACAATCTGTGGTGTCAGTCGTAATGGTAGAACCAGCCAATGAGAATTCGAGAATCGATTCGAAAGAACAGCTGCTCCGAGAGACTCCGGCAAACGAACTCGCTGGCATCTCGAAGCATGAGTTTGCCGCCTGTGTGGAGAAGAAGACCGGGAAAGATGAGATGGAGAGAAGCAGCAGCGGCAGCAGCAGCAGCAGCAGCAGCAGTCGACGTGGAGGATGTAAACAGCTGTCAATTGATCCATCGGCTGGTGACGGCCGTATCAACAAGGCTTATACTTCACCGGATATAGAACTACAAAGTTATTCGATAGGAAGTCGAGCAAGTAGTCCCTTCTTACATCATTCTCAACAACAACAACAACAACAGCAACAACAACAACAACAACAACAATTACACAAACAACAACAGCAGCAGCAGCAGCAGCGCCAACACTCACAATTTAGCAGCGGCAGTAGTAGTAGTGGTGTTGGTGGTGGTGGTGGTGTTAGCAGTAGTACTAACACTAGCAGTGGTGTCGTGAGCAATGTCACACCTAGCGTCGGCTCCGTCGGAGCGACATACGGTACGGCGACGTCAGCTCCGGTGTCCACTGCGGCCGCCACACCTTCGAGCCGGTCGCGGCTCGCCGCCACCACTTCACTGACTTCGCCGCTGTTACGTGGCACCACCTCGGCCTCCGCCCCCGCCGCCACCGCTGCCACTGCCGTTACCGCTGCCACCGGTGGTCCCCTGAAACCTGTCCCCCCTCCGCCGCCGCCCCTCATCAGCCGCATCAGAAGCCCCGCGCCGACGCCCTTACGCTTCAACCCCCCGGCGCCTTTTCAATTTTCGCGACATTTCCCCACACAGTTCACTCAAGCGACTCAACTGTCACAACCTACACAACAACAACAACAACAACAACAACTACAACAAAAGCAACAACCACAAATACAGCAACCGAAACCCTCTTCCGCGCACCAGCAGTTTTCATTCCAGCACCACTTCTCAAGCCCTTATACAGCCCTGCCCCTCACTAAGCGCACCTGCCTCAGTCCGTTAACCCCTTCCGTTACCACGGTAACAACATCAAGCGCCAAGACATACACGACACCTTTCACGAGCCGTTTGGCGAACCCCAAACATGACCAAAAGCAAACCTCTACCGCTTTCGGCCTCGGCGCTAAACTCACCGGCAATAACACCACCAGCAACAACAACAACAGCATTAACAAAACCATCGGCTACAGCAACAACAACAACAACGGTGGTAAAGACACCAGCACCTCATTCACGACCAGTTCATATGATCCAAAACTATGTTTCGGGGCCGCTAGCAAACCGGGTGGTAAAGCTGATCCGGGTGGTATCATACCCTCACTGGTGCAGCAGCCGTCTTCCGGTAAACAAAGCAACTTGTCCAGCCTAAGTTTTGCTTCGAGCACTTTATGTAGTTATCCACGCACTTGTCAGTCGCCAAACTACAACACAACCAGCGCCGCAGTCACCTCGGCCAGCAAAACAACAACAACTACTATTATTACCACTACTACTACTATAACTAGTAGTAGTGTTGCCAACAAGTATCTCCCCCAACTGAACAGCTGTAGTGCTAATAACGCCACCGGCGCTGCCGCCCTCTGCCTGTCACTGAACACGGCGCCGGCGCCGGCGACTGGTGTACTCAACAAGCGTACAGCTTCTCTTAACCCGGCGACTAATAAACTTCAACAGCACTACACGGCTCACCCGTCTTATACCAGTAGCAGCACCGCCATCACTAGCAGCAGCAGCGGTAGTGGTGGTGGTAGTAGTAGTAGTAGTAGTAGTAGCGGCAGCAGCAGCCTTATCCCCTCCGTCATCCCCATCACCAGCACCGCCACCGCCACCAGCACAGGCAGCATCGTTAACCCGCAACTCACTGCCTCTAACGCACCCTTCACTGCACGTTCGGTCGCTTTACTACCATCATCATCATCGCCATCATCATTATCATCATCATCATCATTACTCTCATCAGCAACACCAAAAACAAAAACAACAACAACAACATTAGCGTCGTCGGCATCATTAACACCAACATCGGCATCATCATCATCCTCATCATCACCATCGTCATCATTACTGCGTATAGCTTCAGCAGCGGCTGCACCCACCTCTGTCTCTTCTGTTCCCACTGCTACCCCCATCTCAGCCTTCAGATCTGTTCCTACCACCACCACTCCTTACTCTTTCTGCTCCCCCTTCTCTTCTTTCCCATTGCTTTCTTCCTCTCTCGCTGTGTCTTCTACCTCATCTTCTCCCTCCTACCTCCACTCGCCCTTGTACTCATCCTCCTACTCGTTGTCTTCTAAAAAGACGACCTTCCCCGACTTCACCGCGCGCCGCGCCTCCCTCTTCACCTCCTCCTTCCCTTCCACCACTTCGAACGCTACTGCGTCTCCCACCCCTCCTCTCCTTTCGTCCCGTCCTTTCTCCTCGTCGCTCTCCTCCTCGCTTTCTCCCTTACCATCAACCTCCGCTCCCTGCTACGCCCGCGGCCGCTCCCCCGTCTCCACCGCAGCGGCGGCGGCGTCCCCGGCGTCGACGTCGTCGTCGCCGACCCCGCTGGCTTCTTCGGCCCCTCTGCCCCCTCCCCCTCCCTCTGTCACAACGTCTCGGATCCCTTCTTTCGGTGGTGCCGCGGCCACCGCCGCCAGCAACAGCGGCAGTGGCAGCATCAGCAGCAGCAGCAGCAGCAGCAGCAACAGTTTACTGAAGCCCGCGGTGGGTCGCCACCGTCCGCCCCTCCCTCCCTCAATGCACCACGCCAGACTCCAGACAGACAGGACCACTCCGCCACCACCTCCGCCGCCTCCTCCTCCGCCGCCGCCGCCGCCGCCGCGTCCGCTGCAGGAGGAGGACGAAGAGGAAGCGGAGGAGAAGGCCGACGGCGAAGGGGAGAGAGAGGACAACGTGGACGTCGAAGTAGCGGCGGACGAAGACGACGCGAGAGTCCTTCGAGAGGTGGAGGAGGAGGAGGAGGAGGAGAACGAAGCGGAGGAGGGGAAACGGGCGAGGAGCCGAAACTTCGATGATAACGGCGGCGGCAGCAGCGGTGCTGGCGGCGGCGGCGTGTACAGCGATGATGTCGGCAGCGGCGATGTGAGAGTGCGGGGAAGGGGAAGAGCGGTGGTGGGTGGTAGTGATGATGACGATGGTGGCGGTGTACTGAATAGTGTTGGCAGCAGCCGCGGTGGCGGCGGAAGTGGCGACAGAAGCGTCGGTGGAGGCGACGTTCATACTAACGGTAGTGGTGGTGGTGGTGGTGGTGGTGGTGGTGCTAGTGGTGGTGGTGGTGGTAGTGGTGCTGGTGGTGGTGGTGGTACTAGTATTACTGGTGGTGGTGGTGGTGGTGGCAGCGTCGGTTCGGTGGGAGGTGTAGGAAGTACGAACAGCGGCGGAACGGGAGGAATAAGTGGAGGAGGAGGAGGAGAGGAGAACGAAGCGGAGGAGGGGAAACGGGCGAGGAGCCGAAACTTCGATGATAACGGCGGCGGCAGCAGCGGTGCTGGCGGCGGCGGCGTGTACAGCGATGATGTCGGCAGCGGCGATGTGAGAGTGCGGGGAAGGGGAAGAGCGGTGGTGGTGGTAGTGATGATGACGATGGTGGCGGTGTACTGAATAGTGTTGGCAGCAGCCGCGGTGGCGGCGGAAGTGGCGACAGAAGCGTCGGTGGAGGCGACGTTCATACTAACGGTAGTGGTGGTGGTGGTGGTGGTGGTGGTGGTGCTAGTGGTGGTGGTGGTGGTAGTGGTGCTGGTGGTGGTGGTGGTACTAGTATTACTGGTGGTGGTGGTGGTGGTGGCAGCGTCGGTTCGGTGGGAGGTGTAGGAAGTACGAACAGCGGCGGAACGGGAGGAATAAGTGGAGGAGGAGGAGGAGGAGGAATAAGTGGAGGAGGAGAAGGAATAGGAAGTGGTGGAGGAGGAGGAGTAGGAGTAGGAAAGGGAGGAGAAGGAGGAGGAGGTGTAGGTCCGCCGCCGCCGCCTCCGCCACCGCCGCCACCGCCACCACAACTTCACCACCAACAACAACACCAACAACAACAACAACAACAACAACAAACACACCTCCACCACCATCAACAAACACAACAACAACATACACAACAGCAGACACAACAACAACAACAACAACAACAACAACAAACACAGCAGCGTCCGTCACAACAACAGCAACAACAAACACAGCAAACACAGCAACAACCACAACAAACACAACAGTTACAACATTTGCAACAAACACATCCATCATCGACAACAGCACAACAACTATTACAACAACAACAACAACAACAGCAACTACAGTTACAACAACAACAACAACAACAACTACAACAACGAGAACGAGAAGAGTGCAAGCAGAAAGCTAAGGATTTTTTATCCGATATTGGAGCCGATTATATGCGAGTCAATGGGGCAATTGGCTCGTTTAAGCAACTCCAGAAGCC
>NC_043008.1:53031271-53048771 GCF_006345805.1 Octopus sinensis
CCAACTCATCTACAACATCTTCGAAATAGATAGATATAATATAATAATATATATGTATATATATATATATATATATATATAAGTGTGTGTGTGTGTATGCATGTATGTATATATATGTATGTATGTATGTATGTATGTATGTATGTATATACATACAACAATATTTGTGTCAACACACAAATTCACATCAACAGTCTTGCAAACCAAATACAAAATCATGTGTGGTTATGTGTGTGTGTGTGTGTGTGTGCGTGTGCGCTCCAGCATGGCCACAGCCTTAGTGATAAAAGCATAAAGCAATACTTATATATATATATATTATATATAGGTATATTTAGATATATCCACCTAGTGGTTATCCAGTATGCTAGAAGATCACATACGATCTAACTACAAAGAAAAGAATGTTCTCTAGAGAAACTCAGCAAACACCAGAGCACAAGCGGGTAAGACATGAAAATATATAAAAATCCAGAATTAATCGTGGACTGGTTTCGTCAATTACCGATAATTACTTCTTCAGTACGATCGTTCCAATTCGATATAATTTGTAGAACTATACACTTGTTGTCCTTATAAAATTAGATATGTGCATAGTTCTACCGATTACATTGGGGCTATTCTAAATGTCTAAGTTCTGGCGTATGTATATATATATATATATTATTGTGCTTGGGGAGAGTTATTCTCTTTTATTTATAATAAATAGCCCCTGCTTTAGCTGCATGTATTGGCATGTATTGCAAGAAACTGCTTGATTTCTTTCTCTAATATTTTACATAGTTCAACCAACTTAAGGTAATGTGTGAAAAACAAAACGGGAATTTTAAAGGAAATTTCTATAAAATCAGTTTTTTAAACATCAAATGCCTACAGGGGTCCACCAGAATAAAAGAGTAATCAGAAAAACGGTTGAGAACCCTGCCGTACACCAACATGTTTCTTTGGTACCTGTCACCTTCCGTTACTGACGACATTCACATGGTTCTCTTATATGGCATCTGTTGCCTGACATCTGTCGCCTGTAATTCAATATCTGGCATATTTTGTCTGGCATTTCCCACCTGTCATCTAACATTTTTAATCTGACATGTGGTATCTCGCAGCCATAGGGTTTCTCAACCATTTCTTTTCATCTATGGACATCTTTGATTACAGTTTTGTTCAAGTGGACACCCAGAGGCCATATTCGATATTTAAAAACTAGTTTTATAGAAACTTCTTTCAAAGTCCATGTTTAGTTTTTCACACATTAACTTGTATAGGTTGAACTATGTAAAATATTTTATTTATTTATTTATTTATTTATGCGCCCTTTTCAAGGCTAGCCAGGCTCATGGACCCGGTTTCTGTGGCGTATGTGTTCCCCCCAGCTGGACGGGACGCAAGTCCATTGCAGCGTTACTCAAGAAACAGGAAGAAAGAGTGAGAGAAAGTTGGGGTGAAAGAGTACAATAGGGGTCACCACCACCCACTGCCGGAGCCTCATGGAGCTTTAGGTATTTTCGCTCAATAAACACACACAACACCCGGTCTGGGAATCGAAACCGCGATCCTCCGACCGCGAGTCCGCTGCCCTAATCACTGGGCCATTGCGCCTCCACGTGTAAAATATTAGAGAAAGAAATTTAGTTGTTTCTTGCAATACATACCAATACATACATTTGAAGCAAAGTTTTGCAGGGGCCCTTGAAATGCTATTGTGGATCTCCAATTTATTATTTTGTAGCACGGACCCCCAAAAATCTTATATGGACCCTCAGAGGCCATCTGGTCTAAAATCTGTTGTCGTCCATAACTCTCGTTCTCTATAGTTAAACTCAACGATGTAGCCTCTTAGCCATCACTCGACGTTGCTACAAATAGCAACCAAATGTCACTTAGTATCACCTTGCCGTTTAAAAAAACACAGAAAGACACATTCAGCAACGTAGTCCCAGATACACTATGTTTGAAAAAAAAAAAAACATAGACAGCATGGTTCGAGATTGAATAAGACAGTAAGTATACGAAAGCAATAGCAACAAGACAATGTCAAAAGTCGGCAAGATTTGATCAAAGACGCTCCAACATTGACCCTATCGTCTTTTCTTCAGATATTTCTTTAGGACTGCATTATCCAATCTGTCATTCCTATCGTTGCTGTTGTCGTCGTTGTTGTTGTGGTTGTTGTTGATGATAATGATGATGATTGATGAGGAGGAGGAGGAGGAGGAGGAGGAAGAGGAGGAGGAGGATGCTATTGTTTAGCTCAAGTCACCTCTTACCGAGCAAACAGATGGCCAAAGACGTTCTAGCAGTGACCATCCAGTTTCCAAACACGGGGCACATGTGAAAGCATTTTCTTAGTGCATTCTTGCTGTTTTAAAACTGAAGATTGTGATTTGAGGGATATATGACTGTTATTTCTAGCCGATTATCCATCACTTAGAGATCCACTCATTAACCTTTTTTCATTCATTCATTCACTTAGTGTTCCTGCGATTAAAATATGGAAGCCACGCCATATGAATGACTGTAAGCGACCAGAAATATTCTGGAGTTGGTTTAATAGAGTTAAATCTTTCTCTATAAAAAAGAAATACCAATATCTTTTGTCTGTTCCAGTCAAAGGACTACGACCATGCTGGAGCACCGATTGAAAGTGATTTTGGTCGAATAAATCGACCCTAGTACTTAGTTTTTAAAAGATTGTTACATAGGCGCAGGAGTGGCTGTTTGGTAAGAAGCTTGCTTACCAACCACATGGTTCCGGGTTCGGTCCTACTGCGTGACACCTTGGGCAAGAGCCTACCATAGCCTCAGGCCGACCAAAGCCTTGTGAGTGGATTTGGTAGACGGAAACGAAAGAAGCGTTTCGTATATATGTATATATGTATGTATGTGTGTGTGTATATGTTTGTGTGTCTGTGTCCCCCCAGCATTACTTGACAACCGATGCTGGTGTGTTTACGTCCCCGTAACTTAGCGGTCCGGCAAAAGAAACCGATAGAATAAGTATTAGGCTTACAAAGAATAAGTCCTGGAGTCGATTTGATTCGACTAAAGGCGGACTCCAGCATGGCCGCAGTCAAATGACTGAAACAAGTAAAAGAGTAAATAGTATTCAATCGGTCTCTTATACTGAACCACTATGTTAACCCATTAACTGCCAAATTTTTTTATTCATATTTTTTGACTTTGCCATATGTCTTAGGAGTAAAAATGATATTTAGTATTTGAATTTTCTTCATATGTGAATTATTTTGGAAATTATGAAAAATTTTTCGAAAAGTATATTTATCCATTTCTATTCAATTGCAATAATAAACATTTCAGTTTTTTTTTTTTAAACTATAGTAACAAATGTGAAGGTGTATGAAATATTAATGAATGTTGATATAGATGGGAAATGTAAAGAAAAAAGAAAACGTTTTCAAAACAGTCAATATTTTTGTAGTTCAAACATTGCGATTTATGACATAAAATGTCCTTTACAATTAACCAGAGCTAATAATGACAAACTTTAACTATTAAATATTGTTAAACACACCTCTGCAAATGCGATGTGCATGAGCAATTTACTTTAAATACAACGAACAACCAGCAGTGAGACTAGTTTTTAACAGATCCCCAAACGGGGCTCATGACAGGCAATGGGTTAAGATGACAAACAAAACAACACCAGTTGTCAAAAAGTGGGGGCACAAAGAAGCATACATACATATAAATGTCAGGCTCATTTCAGTTTCCTTCTACCAAATCCACTCACGAGGCATTGATCGACACGGGGCTGTAGTAGAAAACACAAGATGACAAGCTGTGGGACTCGGAACCATGTAGTTGGGAAGTGGACTGGACTGGAAGCACTCCGTCGGTTACGACGATGAGGGTTCCGGTTGATCCGAATCAACGGAACAGCCTGCTCGTGAAATTAACGTGCAAGTGGCTGAGCATTCCACAGACACGTGCACCCTTAACGTAGTTCTCGGGGATATTCAGCGTGACACAGAGTGTGACAAGGCTGGCCCTTTGAAATACAGGTACAACAGAAACAGGAAGAAAGAGTGAGAGAAAGTTGTGGTGAAAGAGTACAGCAGGGTTCACCACCACGCCCTAACCGTCTTGTCACACGACTATGCCTCAAAAGACGTCAATACATTTTATCTAATAATTATATAGTAAAGGGGAAAAGACCGCCTTCGGTCATGAATGACCATGGGATTGCTCCTAGAAAATTCCCCCTCCGAGGCATAAGACCGGGCAAGGTTATTTATGGAAGACCAGAAGTCACCCATGCATACCAGTCTCCCCTCTCCACACCCCTGATGTTAGCCAATGGAAAGGCAAAGGCCATGATACAGCTTGGTACCAGTGACGTCACAGTTTATTTCTGCAGTTGAGTGAACAAGAGCAATGTGAAAAAGTGTCTTGCTCAAGAAAACGCCACACAGCCCGGTCCAGGAATCGAACTCATTACTTCATGATTGTGATCCCGACGCTCTAACCACTGAGCCATGCGCCTTCACACCAGCTATAATTTATTTACTACGTGATTAGTAAATAGGCTCATACGCACAAAGACACACATACATAGAGACAGACAGAAAGACAGACTGACACACAGACAGACTGATCAATATTATCAAGATACTTTATAGGGAAGTTTACTTTTAAATACCTGCCTGTTTACATAGGTAGATGAATATAGTTGATATATTATTATATTAAGGCATAGGAGTGGCTGTGTGGTAAGTAACTTGCTTACGAACCACATGGTTCCAGGCTCAGTCCCACTACGTGGCACCTTGGGCAAGTGTCTTCTACTACAGCCTCGGGCCGACCAAAGCCTTGTGAGTGGATTTGGTAGACGGAAACTGAAAGAAGCCCGTCGTATATCTGTATGTATGTGTGTGTATATGTTTGTGTGTCCGTGTTTGTCCCCCCCCCCCAACATCGCTTGACAACCAATGCTGGTGTGTTTATGTCGCCGTAACTTAGCAGTTTGGCAAAAGAGAACCGATAGAATAAGTACTAGGCTTACAAAGAATAAGTCCTGGGGTAGATTTGCTCGACTAAAGGCGGTGCTCCAGCATGGCCACAGTCAAATGGCTGAAATAAGTAAAAGAGTAAATGTGCTTAATTGAATATACGAATGTCTTTATATACTCATACGCATGGTCATGGAATCATGTGGATTTGTGTGTGTGTATGTGTGTGTATGTGAGAGAAAGAGTGTGTGTGTGTGCGTGTGTGTGTTCTTGTAAAAGACTATGAATATATGTCAAGGCTGTGCCCCAGCATGGCCGCAGTCTAATGAGTGAAACAAGTAAAAGTAGAAAATATAATTATTTATGAGTACGTGAATGTGTATATGTACGTACATACACATACAAACACGCACACATACACACACACATATATATATATATAAACATACATATGTATATATATGTGTGCGTGTATATGTGTGTGTATGTATATGTATATTTGTATGTATGTATATATGTACACGTATATTTGTATGTATGTGTGTATGTATGTAAGTATGTATGTATGTATGTATGTATGTGTGTATGTATGTGTGTATGTATGTATGTATGTATGTATGTATGTATGTATGTATGTATGTATGTATGTGTGTGTGCATACCTGCTTCGAGGTATATATTTCATTTCGGAAGTGCTACGGCACACCGATATTACATACAGATTGAAAACGAAAAATTTATTATTGCCTGGCTGCTTGTCAGACTGCCTTCGCACGCACACACACACACACACACACACACACACACACACACACACACAAACACACACACACGTACGCACGCACGCATGTTTAGCACCATTCTTTCATTTGCTAACGTGCCCTTGCAAAGCATCTCGGTCTCCAAAGCAGCTAAATTAAACGTGAATTGTCTATATAATCCTGTGTGCGGTGCCTCACCTAGTAAAAAAAAAGTAAGGTGAAACGACCGCCACCCCCACCATCATCACTGGTTCTACCTCCACCTCTACCTTCCTCGCCACCAGATCGTATATTGCCAAGCTAATTTGATGTGGATCACGTGATTTCGTCATATTTTCACCCTACCTAGATATTTGAGTTTCTGCGGTTCTCCTCCTGCCAGATTCCTTCCTCTACCCCTCACCAAGTTAACTAAGTAAATTCTTCAGCATCTTCAGTGGTGTGCCATCTTAAATTGCTGCCTTTGCTTTCTAAGTTAATGTGTCCCTGAAGAACTCTTCGTCCTCTTTAGTAAAAAATCTTCCATTCAACTATCTCTCTCTCTTAACTAGAATTATTTTGTTACCATTCAAACTAGCAGCTAACTTAACTAAATTTGTTATCATTTTAACTAGGTTATTTGCACAAAAACTAATTCATCGTTTCCTATACATTCCCTATTTGTCTAAATTTTAATCAAATCTTTGTGCAACATCCCCTTAATTAAACATAACGTCTATCTTAACTAGGTTAATTACTGTCTTAACTAAAATAGTCACCATCCAAATTAAAGTTATTTCCACTAAGTTAAGTATCATTTTAACTAAAATTTTTAACTAAATAGTCTTAACGAGTTTAGCTTCTGTCATAATTGAAATATTTACCTTCTGAATTAAGCTTATTATTGTAGCTAAGTTAGGTATCAGCTTAACTAAAGTTATTACTATCTTAATTAAACTACTATCTTTACTAAGTTGGTTTCCACTTTAGAAATCTGCCATCTTACCTCAATTTTCACTATGTCAAGTTTTCATGTAAGGACCCACATTAGCTTGAATAGCTTTCCGTCTTAACTATTTTAGATGAATTTCTATGTTCAATATGATTTTAATTGACTACTATCTTAACTAGGACAAGTTTACTATTTCTCCTGTTTAGGACCATCTTAATTAGAACCGCTACTTAACTGACCATCTTAATAACCATCAACTATTTTATATAAACTGTTTTAACATCTTAATTAGGACATGTTACTACGTAACTATCACTCTTAATTACTACTATCTTAACTATATCATATTAACTGAATGAGCTAACATTTAATTTAAACTAATTTACTCAACAAGAATAATTTAACGAAGTACTGAAATTCTTATTCAACGTTTCCACATTAAATAGGTTGCTGACCAACATAATTAGGGAGCTATCTTTAACTAGTCTTTGTAGGCTAGCTATCTCCTTGACACTTTATCATTTCTAATTTCTATTCAACCAAAAAAATTTAATGATGTCCAGCAACCTCGTCTTAAGAGGAGTAAATCTCATCTTTACTAACTTGCCGTCTGTTTTATTATTTCAACAGTAAGTCGTCATCTCGACTGTCAGACATCTTAACTTGCTGTGAATGAACATGTGTTTATATAATCCTTTAATCTCATATGAAGTCAGACACTGTGACCTCTATATTGTAATTCAGCTACTAACTTGAGGTAACATAATTATATAATATTAAATGAGGCAGCGAACCTGTAGAATCGTCAGCGCGTTGGAAGAAGTGCTTGGCAGCATTTCTTTCGGCTGTTGACGTTCTGGGTTCAAATTCCGCCAAGGTCGACTTGCTTTTCATCCTTTTTCGGTGTCGATGAAATAAGTACCACTTAAGCAGCTTGGTCAATCGATGTAATTGACTAACCTCCTCCTCCAGAATTTCAGGCTTGTATTCATAGCAGGAAGGATTAATATATATTAAACAAGGCGAGGCGGCGAGGTGGCAGAAACGTTAGCACGCCGGGCGAAATGCTTTGCAGTATTTCGTCTGCCGCTACGTTCTGAGTTCAAATTCCGCCGAGGTCGAATTTGCCTTTCATATTTTCGGAGTCGATTAAATAAGTACCAGTTACGCACTGGGGTCGATATAATCGACTTAATCCCTTCGTCTGTCCTTGTTTGTCCTCTCTGTGTTTAGCCCCCTGTGGGTAGTAAAGAAATAGGTATTCCGTCTGCCGCTACGTTGTGAGTTCAAATTCCGCCGAGGTCGACTTTGCCTTTCATCCTTTCGGGGTCGATTAAATAAGTACCAGCTACGCACTGGAGTCGATATAATCGACTTAATCCCTTTGTCTGTCCTTGTTCGTCTCATCTGTGTTTAACCCTTGTGGGTAGTAAAGAAATAGGAATTTTGTCAGCCGCTACGTTCTGAGTTCAAATTCCGCCGAGGTCGACTTTGCTTTTCGTCCTTTCGGGGTCAATTAAATAAGTACCAGTTACGCACTGGAGTCGATATAATCGACTTAATCCGTTTGTCTCTCCTTGTCTGTCCCCCTCTGTGTTTAACCCCTTGTGAGCAATAAAGAAATAAGATTGACCAGGATTGACTTTGGGCTAAACAACAGCAGCAACGACCACAGCAACAACAACATCAACAAGAACATCTTCAACACCAACGTCGAAGTAATGTTTGTTTTTGCGCGTAGAATGATTCCTCACTCGCCCAAGCTAAAGTGATGTGGCCATCGTTGCTCTCATGTTCATAGTTACAATTTCTTCACACGTCTACATTACAGCATCAGTCTGATATGTTCGGAGGAAGAGGAGGAGGAGGAGGAGTAGGGGAGGAGGGGGGCGGCATTCCTCAGCTGTTTCTTCATAACCATGTAAGCGTTATTGTCACTCTATGTAGAGAATGCTCTACTACTCGTGTGTGTGTGTGTGCGTGTGATGGTGTACACGTATGTGATGCGAGAATGTACGTGAAAGAAGATAGAGGATAGAGGAGAGGCATGAGTTAAAGATGTTCCTCGTAGCCATCTCACCCACGCATGCGTGTAAGTGTGGTGCTGGGGGAGGGGAAGCGGGTGTTGGGGGACACGTGTGTGTGTTTGCGCATACTCTCTTTGAAGTTCAAGCATATATATATATATATACATATATATATGTGTGTGTGTGTGTGTATTTATATATGTATGTATTTATGTTTGTATATATATATATATATGTATGTATATATATATATATGTGCAAGTATATATATGCATGTGTGTAAATATATGTATGTATGTATGTATGTATATATCTATATGTGTGTGTGTGTATGGATATATATGTGTATGTATATATGTATATATATATATATATGTATGTATGTATATATATGTATGTATATATATATATATGTATGTATGAATATATACATATATATATATATATATATATCTTTCAATCTCTTTTACTTCGTCTGGTTTCAGTCTTTAGCCTGTAGCCATGCTGTGGCACCGCCTTCAAGAATATTTTGTCGAAGGAATAGACCCCAGTACTTATTATATATATATTTTTTGTTAAGTCTGGTAATTAATTTATCAATTTCTTTTGCTGAACCACTAAGTTACGGGAGCGTAAACGCAGACAGACAGACAGACAGGCACACATTCACGTATATCTATATACGCTAATGGTAACGGCAGCGAGTGATGGTAAGAGTACTCAACTCTTACATCTGATTATAAATAACACCCAGCGAATTAAATCGTGTATGCTTGTGTGTGTGTGTGTGTGTGTGTGTGTGTGTGTGTGTGTTTGCCTCGTGTCCCGGTCGGTTTATTGGGCGGAAGAGATAAAATAAAGTTTAGTCTATCTGACGAAACGTTTTGACGTTTGGGGATACTCCAGTAAAATAGGTGACTAGATCAGGCAAACCAAACTAGTATACTCTGCTCTGTATGTTACCGAGAACTTCTGCTATTCGTTAACAAAAGTGTGAACACATACACACATATACATTCATACACATACGCAAACATATACACACATATATGTATATATGTGTGTGTGTGCTTATATATACATGTGTATATATATATATACACATGTATATTTACGTATATATATGTATACGTGTATATATATATATATACATACCCACGTATATATATATACACATATATGTATATATATATATATGTATATTTATGTATATATATGTATACGTGTATATATAATATGTGTGTGTTATACATATAATATATATATATATATATATATATATATATATATATATAAATTATACATATATATATATATATATATATGTATGTGTCTGTGTACGTATATGTATACATATACATATGTATTCATATGTATTCATGTATATATATATATATACATATACATATATATACAAACACACACATGGACACACACAAACACACACACGCACATACACAGATACACACACACACACACATATGCACATGTGGGTGTGTGTATTGTGGACTCTTCCGTCGTAGGCAGCAGATGAGTGTTCTGCAATCTATTTTGCTGCTGAACATCCTGCACAAATGATTTCATTACGGCGATCAAATAAGTATTCGTGCTGCACAAGAACTCACTTCCTCCGTGAAAACCACATTACTTTGCAAAGGTGCTCGGTGTACCGCACGTCGTATGTCAGCGCGATCGCAGAACAACATGAAGGAAGTGTTTTTGTTCCTCCAGAACACAAAAAGCACTGCTTTTTCTGAGAATCGAGTCCACGACTTTGCGATTTTGTTTCGCAAGACCCTAACAATTAGGCCATGCGCCCTCATATATTTTCACTTGTTTCAGTATTGGGTTGCGATTAGGATGGGGCACCGCATTGAAGGGATTTATCAAAGAAATCAACCACAGCACTAACCTTGCTTATGCTATCGGTCTCTGTTGCTGAACAGCTATTTAGAAAGACGTAAATAAACCAGCACCGGTTGTCAAACGACAGCATAGGACAAACTGATACGTATACAGTCACACACAAACACACTCGCGCACGCACACGTACACACACACACAGAGGTTTATGTATATATATATATATATATATATAGAGTATATAATATATATATATTCTTTTACTGTTTTACTTGTGTTAGCCATTGAATACAGCCATGCTAGAGCACCACCTTGAAGATTTTTAGTCGAACAAATCAACCCCAGGCCTTACTTTTTTAAGCTTAGTGTGTATGTGTAAGCTTAGTGTGTATTCTATCGGCCTCTTAGGCCGAACTGCTAGGTTACGGGGACGTAAACACAACAAGGTGGTGATGGGGCACAAACGCAGGCACAAAGAAAGACACACATGCATTGATATATGCACACAAGTTTTTCAGATGGCCAGATAACTGAAGAGATGGTGTTGTGGATTTCCACCTCGGCGTCTACGAAACTCAGAGTTTTATCTTGGCTATTGAATAATTGCCACATATTATTTTACAGATAAATTTCCTCTATTTACATAATATTGAGGTCTCTTTCTTTCTTTTGTTATCTTACCATTTTACCAATATATATATATACATACGACGGGCTTCTTTCAGTTTCCGCCTACTAAATCGGCTCACAAGTGTTTGGTCGATCCGAGGCTAAAGAAGTCACTTGTCCTCAGTCTTCCACGCAGTGGCATTGAATCCAAAACCATGTGATTGAGAGGCAAACTTCTCACCACACTGCTACAACTGCACCTCTACACACACACACACACACACACACACACATATATATATATACACGTGCGCATATATATATTTATATATATGTCTGTGTGTGTGTGTGCATGTGTATGTATATATGTGCATATTTCTTTACTACCCACAAGGGGCTAAACATATAGGGGACAAACAAAGACAGACAAGGACAGACAAACAGATTATGTCGATTATATCGACCCCAGTGCGAACTGGTGCCTTATTTATCGACCCCGAAAGGATGAAAGGCAAAGTCGACCTCGGCGGAATTTGAACTCAGAACGTAATGACAGACGAAATAGCGCTAAGCATTTCGCCCGGCGCGCTAACGTTTCTGCCAGCTCGCCTTATGTGCATATATATATATATATGATTATCTAATATGTATGTGCGTATCTAATATGTATGTACGAATGTATATGTATGTGTGTGTGTGTGTGTGTGTGTCTGTCTGTCTGTCTATGTATGTGTCTGTGTGTGTGTGTGTGAACGTATGTGCACAAATATATCTTTAGATTCACTCGTTCAATCTCACCATCCTACCTCTATACGATTAACCATATTACACACATTTCTTCATGGAACCATAAGCGATAGGCTTATCTACACCAACACTGTCAACAACAACAACTATAACTTCTACTACAACGACTACTACAACCACCACCACCACCACCACCACCATCACTACTACTACCACTACTGTCGAGATAATTGTGTTTTGCTTCAATTTCCAAAAGTCCTACCGTCTAGAGATTTCTTGAATTACATCGAATATGTATCTCAGATTGTATTTTATTTCGTCTGGGTGGGTTGGCGGGGTGGGGTCGTGGTGCTGACAATTATTTCTCTGAAAGCTGCCGTGAAGCTCAACATCAACAGCCATGTTTATGAATCTATAATTAATAACAACACGAGCAACAAGAAGAACAGTAACTTGAACGACGTAGACCGTCTTGCTAGAAATAGCAGTCAAGCTTTCTTCAAATAACACCGCGTTATGTTTTAAAAAGGGATTTGCCAGAAAATGTGGTGACGGTTTTTGTAAACAGAACGACGAGATGGCCACGTCTTGTACGTCTTCTATAACAATAAACGCGAAATTCTGTCTGTCTGGGACCCCTGTGTCTCAGTTTATATATGCTCTACATAGACATTATATACAATTTTGGAATCAGGATGATCCCGAGGTTGAAAATCTGCCCTTATTTGGTTCAGGAACGTCTAGCATTGGGGTCTAATTTAAAAGCATTTGGATTGATATTTCTTATTTCTTTACTGCCCACAACGGGCTACACACAGAGGGGACAAACATCAACGGAATTTGAACTCATAACGTAACGGCAGAAGAAATACCTATTTCTTTATTACCCACAAGGGGCTAAACACAGAGGGGGCAAACAAGGACAGACAAAGGGATTAAGTCAATTATATCGGCCCCAGTGCGTAACTGGTGCTTATTTAATCGACCCCGAAAGTATGAAAGGTAAAGTCGACCCCAGCGGAATTTGAACTCAGAACGTAACGACAGACGAAATATCGCTAAGCGTTTCTGCCAGCTCGCCGCCCTTCTTGGATTAATATTTCTATCAGGCAATGTTTGACTGACTCACGCCATCTTGGTCGGCGTTTGTCAAATGCCATCAGAGACCAAGGGGAAGGGAAATGACATTCGCTTCATTAATTTTACGTCGAGATAAGGACTTTGGGCAAATTGGCGAACAGTTGGGATTCGATTTGAGCCTGGAACAACAGAATGATTGCACCACAGAATTAATTCTCATCCGTCCTTAACCTCTGATCAAACACCACCGGGGCATATAACCATTGTGGAGGCGCAATGGCCCAGTGGTTAGGGCAGCGGACTCGTGGCCATAGGATCGTGGTTTCGATTCCCAGACCGGGCGTTGTGAGTGTTTATTGAGCGAAAGCACCTAAAGCTCCACGAGGCTCCGGCAGGGATGGTGGTGATCCTGCTGTACTCTTTCACCACAACTTTCTCTCACTCTTACTTCCTGTTTCTGTTGACCTGTATTTCAAAGGGCCGGCCTTGACACTCTCTGTGTCACGCTGAATATCCCGAGAACTACGTTAAGGGTACACGTGTCTGTGGAGTGCTCAGCCACTTACACGTTAATTTCACGAGCAGGCTGTTCCGTTGATTCGGATCTACGTCGTCGTAACCGATGGAGTGCTTCCTCCTTTTCCTCCATTTAACCATTATAGACGTATTATAATCATGCTATTTAGCTCCCCTTAGTTTTAGGCCGCAAGCGTGCGGACTATAAAGCTGGTTGATTATAAATCTGCTCGGTCAAGGCTGACTGGAGCTAAGCCTGGATGACGTCGATGAGGACGACCACATTGACAATTACGACGATAAGAGCGGTAGACGCATCAACAACAACAAAAACAACGACGATAATAACAGGAACAACAGCAACTAGGGCAGTGCAAACAACGACCATAACAGCGACAACAACAACAAAAGAGTGGAGGGGCAATGGCCCAGTGGTTAGGGCAGCTGACTCGCGGTCGTAAGAACGCAGTTTCGATTCCCAGACCGGGCATTGTGAGTGTTTATTGAACAAAAACACCTAAGCTCCACGAGGCTCCGACGGAGAAGGGGTGAACCCTGCTGTGCTCTTTCACCACAACTTTCTCTCACTCTTTCTTCCTACTTCTGTCACAAAGCAGAGGAACCATGATGTAACCCACTATGGTGTGGTAAACTTTCAGACCCTAGTCTAGATTGCGATTCCTCTGTTCCCCAGGATGGTTCAGCTCTTCACCCGTTAAAAATCCCCCGTTTACGGAATGAGAATAACAGCGTAGCTTTCGCGCCCGTGCAACCGCCAGTGTATCGCGTGTGGTGGGTGAATCTTCAAGTTGCCACACGCACTCTTAGTAGCTTAGAGTAGGCTCGAATTAGAGATTATTCTTTTGTGGCTAATGGCGTGAGTCCTGATTGGAAGAAGAAGAAGAAGAAGAAGAAGAAGAAGAAGAAGAAGAAGAAGAAGAAGAAAAAGAAGAAGAACAACAACAATAGTGCTGATGATGCTAACAACAACAAGAGCAACAACGCCGGCGATGATGATGATGATGATGATGATGATGATGATGATGATGATGATGATGATGATGATAAAGAACGGCAAGAGTAATATGTTCAACAACAACAACAGCAACGACGACGACAGTTGCTGTCACAATGGCAATGACAACAACAACAACATCAACGATGACGATGACGATGACGATGATAGCGACAACAACGACAACAACAACAGCAATGAAGATGACAGCGTTTAGACTTACGATCGAAAATATTCCAGTAGCAAGTGAATGACAATCCATTGTCACAACAACGGCAACTACTATTACTACTACTGCGGCTACTGCTGCTGCTACTACAACAACAACTACTACTAATACTACTACTACTAATACTACTACTACTACTACTACTACAATTAAAACCACAAGGGACAAGAAGTATGAAGTACATTGCCAAAATAAACATCAAGAATAATTAGAACAACGGAAGCTGGTTTGCAACTTTTAGTTGCCGTTGTAGTTGCAGTGGTGGTGGTGGTGGCGGCGGCGGTGGGTGGTGGTGGTGGTGGTGATGAAGGTAGACACTTGCCATTGTCAGGTCTATGATGTGTATGGCACGAATGTAAATATTGATTCTTTACATAAGTATGGTATTATGGCGTATTGGTGATGGCACAGAGGGAAAAAAAAAACCAATCGATTATATTGATCTCAGTACTTGACTGGTACTTTATTTTATCGACTCTGGAATGACGAAAGGAGAAACTGACTTGGGCAAGATTTGAACTCAGAACTCAAAGTCCATTTACTTAACACTGCAAGTTATTTAGACAACAAGTACGATACCATCTCGTATATCTAACAATAGTGAGTTAGTAAAAGAAGGGGTTCGATCAACATTAATGCAGCACCACGCTGTCATTACTACTACCGATACCACTGCCGACATTACAAATATCAACAACAACAACTCTACAGGGCTAACAACAACAACAACATTACACCACTACACCACCAACAACACCATCATCACAAAACTACAATACTATTTCTATATGACATCAACAACAGCACGACACAACGCCAATAACACCAAACCACCAGCAACAATACTACGCTACACTACACCATCAACAACAGCATTCTATTACATCACGCCACCATCACGAACAGTAACATACTTTTCATATCAGCACCAATAATAACGTCACACACACCACACATACACACGCTTAAATGCGTATTTGTGTGCATAACTTTATCTATTTCGGGGTACACCGTTAAAAACGATTTTAGATAGATAGATAGATAGATAGATAGATAGATAGATAGATAGATAGATAGATAGATAGATAGATAGATAGATAGATAGATAGATAGATAGATAGATAGATAGATAGATAGATTTCTAAACACTACATTGTATGACCTTACGTTAGATGTAGGATAATTATGTTAGATGTACTACCAAAGGTATGTACTACATTTTGTATGACTGTTAATGAAAATACACTGCAAATACACTGCATCACTCTATAACCTACAGACATATATGTAACAGACTGATATACAAAAACTATCGTAATTTGTATATCTTTATATACTCAGGCCTGACGTTAGATATACGGTAACTCCGACCTATGTCTTACTAAAGATAACATGCTACATATATATTACAGATTAAGAATTAAAATACACTTCATCACATATAACCTATTTTACAATACCACATACGTCATAAAGATATGAGTGAGATACAGAGATATAAGATCGTTGGAAGTCCTATATATATATCGTGACCTTACGCAAGATACTCTATATATTCTATATATGCAATCATATATGATGTTCACAATGTGTGCCACATATTTTTACGATTTATAAGCCGGATGTTCTATAGCTTTTGCTTAGAAGCATCTAATTATTGTTGTTTGATTTTATTAAAGGCGTACTTAGTTTTGAGTAAAGAGAATCGAGGGATTATCTCCTTCTCGCCTCCTTTCCCCCATATTTACTAACATTTAAATTTAAGTGCTTTGTTTTATACTTTCTTCCTTATCTCATAACTAAGACGCGGATTTTAATGCAATTTTACCATTACCACCTGTACAGATTATGTAAATTCATGCAGTTAGCCCACTTGATTTAATACATCGGTAAGCTGTTTACTTTATATAATAATATATATATATATATATATTATATATATATAATATATATACTATATATATATATATATATATATATATTATATATATATATATATATATATATGTCATGAAATGCTCGAAATACGGATCAGAAAAAACAGCCAACAACTGATGAAGGGTCGTTCTTTGCGTTGTTTGTCTTGTTTCCCATTTGTTTCTGTCTTTGCGGTCGCAAAATAAAAGTTAATATTCCATGTCCCCGTATTCAATTTTCTTGTTGTACGTTTTGTGACGTCCTGTGCCCACATAGCATATGTATATACGCATACATGTAAATATGTAAATATACGTATGTATATATGCATATATATATTATATTATATATATATATATATATATATATATATAATATTAATATTAGGGAAGTTATTTCCGAGTCCACAAGGGAGAGAAGTTAATTTAGTGGTACTAAAATGAAATACTATATATATATATATATATATATGTGTGTGTGTGTGTGTGTGTGTGTGTGTGTGTGTGTGTGTGTGTGTGTGTGTGTGTGTGTGTGTGTGTGTGTGTGTGTGTAAAGATGAAAAGGAACACACAAGTTGATATATAAGAAAAAACAAGTCAGGATAGAAAATGACATTTTCTTTGTTACTGCCTATCAGAAACAAGGAAAATGCCACTTATATTTGAACACTATACAAATATTCTTTAAAAAAATCTTTCCTTTTAATTTTTCTAAATTTAATTATTTAATTGTTACAGTTGAAAAAGTCTCAATGAATGAAACTGGTACTGAAATGTTCTTTATAAAATTATTTTAGCATTTTCTATCCTGACTTGTTTTTTCATATTTTTATAAGA
>NC_043008.1:53053771-53078771 GCF_006345805.1 Octopus sinensis
GTGTAAATATTTATATATACATACATACATACATATACATATTTATTTATACTCACATATATACATACGTGTATGAATGTATATGTGTGTGTGTACGATTATATTTATGTATACAGATACAGACATATCTGTGTATGTATGTATGTGTGTGTGTCCATGTCTCTGTGCCTGCGTGTGTATGCGTGTATGTGTGTGTGTGTGTGTGTGTGTGGTGTGTGTGTGTGTGTGTATCTGTCTGTATGTAAACGTCTACGTTCTAATTCAGAGATAATGCGGGCGTCATATTTCCCTCTTTATGGTTTCTTATTCCCTGTTCCTTTCGTCTGCCAGAAATCTTACGGAATGCCTTAACACTAGAACAGCTGTACTGATAATAGCGCTGGTGGAGGTGTTGTCGTTGTTGTCGGTGGAGGCGGTGGTACTGGTGGTGATAGTTGCTAATGTGGTGGTGGTGGTGGTGGTGGTGGTGGTGGTGGTGGTGGTGGTGGTTCCTTAGTAAGTACAGCTATTGGTACTGCTCCGATTATTTCGTCAGTAGTTACCGTGGTAAGCTCAATAAACGCGTTCTTATGTCTCTTCTTTTCTTTTACTTCTTCGGGAGCGGCGAAAAGAAAGGAAAATCTCAAGGAGAAGACATGTTTCTTTTTTTTTTTTTATCTAATTACGTAATATCAGTAAACGAAGGAAGATTCAGTGCAATTTATTCAAAGAATGTCGTTGTTGTTGTTCTTGTTGATGCAGTTGTTATTTAGGATGGTGGTAGCGGCGGCGTCGGCGGCGGCGGCGGCGTCGGCGGCGGCGGCGGCGGCGGTGGTGGTGGTGGTGGTGGTGGTGGTGGTGGTGGTGGTGGTGCTTACAACACTCATGTAGTTAACTTTTATTAAGATATATTTCCGACCAAAAGCGTTCCAACCACGGCCATCTCGTCTTGTTTAAGCATAGTTCGTGTACAGGGTCTCCGATACAGAAATATCGGAAAGCGAGCCATGACTACATTCGAACCGTTATGGCAGGTGTCCGCGACACAATTCAAAATCGTTGGGAGGTCTTGGCTTACGTAATTAGAAAAAAAAACGTGTCTCCGAAATAGATGACATCCAGTTTACATGCTACTTAACTCATAGTTGAGATCCTAACAGGTGCTACAACTCTGGGCCAGAACACACCTGGGAACAACAGTGGTTAAGAAGTGGTTCCCAACTTCTCAAAACTCTGGAACACCTGGATCAGGGCCCTTCTAGTGGATGCAGTTTGGACTCATACCCCATTTCGGCAGATGAACTCATTGAATCATTGGCGAACATCACTCGATGTTGAGTGGATGAACAGACAACAAACTGTCAACGGCCACGATCAACCAATTCAGTCAGCGACCTACTCTTATCAACTTATTTCTTTATTGCCCACTAGGGGCTAAACATAGAGGGGATAAACAAGGACAGACAAACGGATTAAGTCGATTATATCGGCCCCAGTGCGTAACTGGTACTTATTTAATCGACACCGAAAGAATGAAAGGCAAAGACGACCTCGGCGGAATTTGAACTCGAAACGTAACGGCAGACGAAATACCGCTAAGCATTTCGCCCGGCGTGCTAACGTTTCTGCCAGCTCGCCTACTCTGTAGTCACGGTGTGCATAGATGAGATATTTCAGCAAACGAAGGACATGTGATTGAAACCAAGACCAGACATTCATGGCTCGTCCCTCGATCGTGGGATAACAACCGAGGAAGAGTTACATTGGTCGGGGCAAGTCACCCGACCCGGGCAGATGGATTAAAAACAAAACACATTTGACTTCTTAAATACAAATTTACAAAAGCTATCTTCCCACCACTTTCTTTCTGGCCACAATCTATCAAGAAAAATCTCAACTCGATAATTCTCAAGTGGTTGCATTCAATTTCATCAATGGATTTAATTGATCAATTCATCTTCAGTTGTTTGCACTGTTTCCAGTATAAATCTGGTCTTTTTTATTTGTTATCGCCAATATTTTATACTTGTTCGTAATAAACTGTGTGTGTCTGTATATTTAGAAAACAGATCAAGGTGATACTCTGTATGTTATGTATTTCGCTATACTCTTTACTCTTTTACTCTTTTACTTGTTTCAGTCATTTGACTGTGGCCATACTGGAGCACCGCCTTTAGTCGAGCAAATCGACCCCAGGGCTTATTCTTTAGAAGCCTAGTACTTATTCTATCGGTCTCTTTTGCCGAACCGCTAAGTTACGGGGGCAACATAGAATCGGTTGTTAAGCGATGTTGGGAGGACAAATACAGACACATAACATACACACACACACACACACATACACATATATATATATATATATATATACATATATATATATATATGCGTATATACGACGGGCTTCTTTCAGTTTCCGTCTACCAAATCCACTCCCAAGGCTTTGGTCGGTCCGAGGTTATAGTAGAAGACACTTGCCCAAGGTGCCATGCAGTGGGAATGAATCCGGAACCATGTGGTTGATAAGCAAGCTACTTACCGCACAGCCACTCCAGCGCCGAAACTGTATAATTAGTTTGAAATTTTTGCAGAACGAGGCCAGCACATTCGAGGAAGGAAATAAGTTGATTACATCGCCCCCCCCCCCAGTGTTCAGCTGGTGCTTATTTTATCGACCTCATAAGGATGAAAGTCAAAGTCGACCCTGGTGGAATTTGAACTCAGAACATACAGACAGACGAAATGCTGTTGAGCATTTTGACCGGTTGCTATTCTGCCATCGCGTTTCCTTACTGCATAATTACGTGATCACGTTTATCGAACATTTTTAAGTAAAGCATCCATTGTTTGGAAATGGTTTACAGTCACCAGTTCACTTTTCTTAAATTAATATTCGACTCAAATTTAATCACCAATACTTTTTTTTTTTTATAGAAGTAGCTTAGTCTGAATTAGGATTCAAATATTCGGGCGGATAATCAGCCCAATCTTGTGGTTCTCCCATTCTCAAAGTGACAGGTAGCAGCTCCGCCTCGAAACCAAAAACGTTACTGAATTTCTTTGTCTACCTCCTCTTTAATAATGATTTTTGAGTTAAGCACGAGGTACTTAGTCGTCACCACCGACCATAGTATTACATTTTATTAATTACATTACTCTCTCTCTCTCTCTCTCTCTCTCTCCCTTTCATTCATTCTCTTTCTCCCAAACACACAAGCGTACACGCACACGCATATGACATACATTATTTAGCTCGACGGTCAAAATGCGTAGCATCATTTCATCTCTCTTTGGGTTCTGAACTCCATTTCTGCCGAGTCGACTTCACCTTTCATCCTTGCGGGGTCAAGGAAATAAGTCTCACGGTCGATAAATAAAGTGTACTGGGGTCGACGTAATCGACTTAACGCTTCCCCCAAAACTCCAGCCCTTGTGCTTATAGTAGAAAGGATTATCATTATTATTATTATCATTAGTAACAGTAGTAGTATTAGTATTAGTAGTAGTAGTAGTAGTAGTAGTAGTAGTAGTAGTAGTAGTAGTAGTATTTACTTCTATCTGATACCCTGTTTCTTGTCTTACAAGTCGAACATTGGCTTTACCTTTTTGTATCTTATTGCTAATGACACACACACACACACGCACATATATATATATATATATATATATATATGAGAGAGAGAGATGTACTTATGTGTGTATATATAAATATATATCTATGTGTGTGTGTGTATATATGTATATATATACATATACATATGTATACACATATATACACACACATACATACATACATAAGTACGTACCTCTGTGTGTGTTTGTGTGTGTGTGTGTGTGAAAGTATACTTTCATAGAAAAACAGGTTTTTTTGGCCTTTACACATAATGACCAATTCTATGAAAAGATGGACAGAAAGCTCCACGGCGTTGTAACCCTTCGGTGATTATTCTCAATGGCGATTGTAACATTACAAACGAACAACGATACAATCTCTGTCCAAAACAAAAAGAGAAAAAAAAAATAACATAGAATGGATGCGGTCACTTAGATTGTTAGAAATAACAGCCAAATATCTCTCAAACCACAGAGTACCATAAATATTCTGCAGAAGAGCCAACTCGACCGGTAGTCTTCGATACTCAGAATCGCTCTAAGGGAAAATGTTCAGTTCTATATTTAAGAGATGAGGAATTATGTACATTATTTACATTATTTACATTATTTACCCTCTCTTCAACAAAGACAAAAAATGCTGGCCTTGTGCCAAAATTTGACAGCATTTTTATTATTCCAAATTAAAAACTTACTGTATTATATTATTATTTAATTTATTTTTTCTAGCTTCAAGAAAAATAAATGTTTCTGAAAGCAAACCCAAACTTTAACCGCAATCTCCACCATCTTGCACACACCGCAAACTCCGCCATCTTGCGCACACCGCCATCCTCGCCATCTTGCACACACCACCATCTCCGCCATCTTGCACACACCACCATCTCCGCCATCTTGCGCACACCACCATCTCCGCCATCTCGCACACACCGCAATCTCCGCCATCTTGCGCACACCACCATCTCCGCCATCTTGCGCACACCGCAATCTCCGCCATCTTGCGCATACCACCATCCCCACCATCTTGCATACACCGCAATCTCCGCCAACTTGCACACACCACAATCTCCGCCATCTTGCACACACCGCAACTCCGCCGTCTCGCACACACTGCAATCTCCGCCATCTTGCACACACCGCAATCTCTGTCGTCTTGCACACACGGCGATCTCCGCCACTTTGCACAGACCACCATCTCCGCCATCTTGCACACATCGCAATCCCCGCCATCTTGCACACACCGCAATCTCCGCCATCTCCACAATCTCCGCCATCTTACACACCACCACAACCCTTCGCTACCTTACATATCCCCATTTACTCGACATTAAAGTCCTCTATGATTCTGATTCGTTGAGATAATTTAGTCAGACTTCATATATATGTTTACAGGAATCAACACGTATTTACGTTACCAAATAGATCTCCATCCATATTTATTTATTTATATATTAATTTCTTCATATGTATATATATATATTTATTTATTTTTCTTATATATTTTATTCTATTTTGTTTATTAGCTGAGTCTTTTTTGTTGTTTTTGTTTTTTTTTTTTCGAAAGTGAAAGTAAACTCTGTAGCTTTGGAAAGGAAATTGATATTTTTTTTTTGTTTAGATTTTGTTGTTTATTCTTGGTTTAGTTTTGTTTTTCTTTTCTTGGCTTTTTCTTTTATTTATTATTTTTTTTTTTTGCCTTTTTTTTTCGTTTGCTGATCCTGAATTAGTGAAATTATTCTTGGAACACCAACAGAGAATCAAAGCGGATGGCGTAACCAATATTCTGAAAGAAAACATATAAGAACTTAGAATATAAACGGGAGGAGAAGGCGGAGGAGAAAAAAAAAACAAGTTATATTATCAAAGTTCTTTGCAATGAACACCACGTGATGATGAGTTTAGATAGAAGAATGCGTATGTGCGTGTATATATATATATATATATATAATATATATATATACACACAAAATATACACATAAACATATATATTTATATGTGTGTGTGTTTATATATGTGTGTGTATATATATATATATATAGAGAGAGAGAGAGAGAGAGAGAGAGACAGACAGAGAGACAACATACAGAGACAGACAGAGACAGACAGACAGACAGACGCAATCTTCCCTGAATGGTGGAGAATATTTGCTTTCCGACCACGTTGTTTCGTATCATGCCCAACTGGATGCTGTACGAGATTTTGGCAGGTCTTTCCTCTTATTATCTCAGACCGAATAAAACCTTGTAAGAGGACTTGAGAAATGGAAACTGAAACGAAGCGTCGCATATATGTGTATCTGTGTATGTGTCTGTCTGTGTGTATAAGTGTGCGTGTGTGTGTGCGTACGTGTGCGTATGCGTGTTTCTGTTCGTCCGTCGCGTAATAGTCGTAAGCAAGCGTCACCATTATACAAGCGGTGTCCTTCATTTCCAGACGGATGTAAAAACATATCCGGCCGTGAGGAAATATTAATTTGCTTGGGAACAGACGAGGCTTGACAGCAGGAAGAGCATATAAAGCACTACACGTTGTTTTACGTTATACCGAAATGTAATGTAAAGATATAATGTTTCAATTTTTTAAAAAATAAACATCCAATTTTAGCCTCGTTCTAAAGTTTAAAAGAAGGTTTACTTTGGCAATAAAAAGTGAAATCGATCTGGCTAGTTTCTAGTATTGTTGTAGCTTTATCAGGGATAGATTATACCTAACCCCCAGTCTTCAGAGAGATTAGTAGCGTAAAGTTACTTATAGTGAATAGAAACTCGGACATCGCTAAACTTGTTGGTATAGTTTATATGACATAGGATTATCTAATAACGAGGTTAATTAATTAATTCTTATAGTAATTCCTTCTTTCTTTTGCGTGGTTCATGTCTTATAATTCGTCATAATGGCGCATTTCCTTCTTGCATGGTGCAGTACGATTTGCATGATACAGCAAGCAAATTTTTTCAGCAGAGTGGTAACGATTGGAACACCTTAAGAAACGGATCTGCTCAACCATAGCTGGCGTAATTTGAACGACGTAATTGGGCCTCGGCTGGGACGCCTTTGATTGTAGGTTTAATCGATGTGGTCTGACCTGGGTTTAAACAACAGCGAGATGAGCCACTAGTTGAAACGAGAACTAGAAAGAGAATTGAGCATTACGAATGACAGACGTGGTAAACACGAAATCAAAGACATAGTCTTTGGTGACGCTACATTGCTAATAAATAAATATAAATTTGCTTCTTTTCTGCTTGGTCTGTCAATGAAGTTCTTCACTAGAGCGAACGAGAAGTTAAGATAGAAGTATTCCTTTAATATGAAAGGTCAAATAAATGTTTCTCTCTCTCTTTCTCTTGCTTTCTTTCTCTCTCTCTCACCCTCTCTCTCTTTCTCTCTTCCTCTTTCAATTTCACTAGAAAGCCTTGGTTTTCTTTATCACAGCTTAGAGTCCGCATTCAGGTAGAAAGTATGTAGGTGTGTATCTGTAAATAAATACCAAGACACGCGCACATCCGTGTGTGCTTGTGAGTGTGTGTGAGTGTGTGTATTTGTATATGTTTCTGTGCGTTGTGTTGGTAATAGCAAAAAGCAGGGGGGCCAGCAAAGTGGTCGATATTGTCCTCTACGGATCTACGTAGCTATTCCAGGGGTCAGTACTTGAAACGAACTTCGAGCATAAACGGTGCCGAATTACTACGAATATGATACAACAGCTTCAGATTTTGGCACAAGGCCAGCAACTTCAGGGAAGGGATTAATTCGATTACATCGACCCCAGTGCTCAACTGGTACCTAATTTATCGACCCCGAAAGGATGAAAGGCAAAGTCGACCACGGTGGAATACATCCACTGGTCTTCAAAAATAGTATTCCACAGAAATTAGGTAAATAATCCTTCGAACAGTCGGTCAGCAACGACACCTGCAGGGTTCGGCTACTCCACATTGATAAGAGGCAACCACCTCGAAACTAGTCTGTGGATGCCAGACCAGCAAGGGGAAGCTGCTGACTCCCCTGTTCGAAGGTTATAATGGACACAAGTTTGTGTGTCACATAGCTAGCTAGAGGCGATGGCCACTTGGAGCTAACCAACGGCAGCATTCGTCTTATTTTTCTGGACTGCCATGTTAGCTTGGCGATAACTATTAATACCCAGTACCGCTGCCGTAGTCGTCTTTAGAGAGAATTAGAAATAATGATATATATATATATATATATATATATTATATATATATATGTACGACGGGCTTTTTCGAATTTCTGTCTTCTAATCCATTCACAAGACCTTGACAGGCCCGAGGCACATGCTTTTGATGATACTTTTCCTTCTCTGGAATTTTGCGCTTTCCTTTCTGTCCAAGGTACCAAGCAATGGGATTGAACGCGGAACTGTGCAATTGACAAACGGACTTCTTACCACAGAGCCACTCCCTAGTACATTCACGTTTAACGAATGCATACATACATACATAACACACCTATTACCTCATCGTCATATCGAATAGAACAGGAAATGCGGTTGGGTCGGCTTTTGAACCGAAGAATCGCATGCTTACAAGAATTTTGCCAAACCTTCATCGGTGACTGCTAATAGAAATTCCTCGCATAACAATGGTCTTCATCATAGACAAAGTAATACTTTGAACCATGAACAGGTAAATGTCTTTTCACTAAAAATAAATATCATTCTCAACAACTAGAGAGCCTGAATTCAGTCTCCCAACCTACTAGAAATAGCAGCCGCGTGATCTCTCCCCACACATCACATTCTTTGAGAAAGAGACATTACATAAATGTAGACCGAGGGACAGTCAACGCACATACATACATACATACATACATACATACATACATACATACATGCAGATAGATAGATAGATAGATAGATAGATAGATAGATAGATAGATAGATAGATAGATACTCTTTTACTTGTTTCAGTCATTTGACTGTGGCCATGCTGGAGCACCGCCTTTAGTCGACCCAAGGACTGATTATTTGTAAGCCTAGTATTTATTCTATCGATTTCTTTTGCCGAACCGCTCAGTTACGGGGACGTAAACACACCAGCATCGGTTGCCAAGCGATGTTGGGGGGACAAACACAGACACACAAACATGTACACGCCGGTTGTCAAGGGGTGGTAGTGGTACAAACACAGGTACAAAGAGACACACGCACACTTATATATATATATATATATATATATATATATATATATATATATATATACAGATATATGACGGGCTTCTTTCAGTTTTCACTCACAAGGCTTTGGGTGGCCCGAGGCTGTAGTAGAAGACATATGCCCAAGGTGCCACGCAATGAGACTGAACCTGGAACCGTCTGGCTGGGAAGCAAGCTTCGCAACCACACAGCGACATCTATCCAAATATTATACGTACATATACATATACGTATATACTCACTAACACACCAGTAGACACCTAGATACACGTACCCAGGCACACGCACACGCACACACACACACATGCACACTCGCATAAACATACATAGATGCATACACACACAGAAATATATACACATAGCCTGTCTGTATACTGAAACGTTATACCTTTGTGTGCGCATGCGCTTGAGTGTCTGCGCGCGCGTATGCGTGTATTATATATCAGATACCATATATTCTTTGTTAATGAGAGTGAAACGAAGAAAGCATAACTGATAAGAGGTGGGTAGCACTCAATACGTAAGACAAACGTAGGATTTTCTTTATTTTCTTTTTACATGATATCACTTAACAAGCCATCGGTCGAAACAACTACAGCGTGAACTCTTAAATACACAAATATACCGCCCACACATACATTATATATGTTATATATATATATATCTTTACGCTTTTACTTGTTTCAGTCATTTGTCTGTGGCCATGCTGGATCACCACCTTTTAGTCGAGCAAATCGCCCCCAGGACTTATTCTTATGTAAGCCCAGTACTTATTCTATCGGTTTCTTTTGCCGAACCGCTAAGTGACGGGGACGAAGACACGCCAGCATCGGTTGTCAAGCAATGCTAGGAAGACAAACACAGAAACATAAACACACACACACACACACACACACATATATATATATGTATACATATATACGACAGGCTTCTTTCAGTTTCCGTCTACCAAATCCACTCACAAGGCATTGGTCGGCCCGGGGGCTATAGCAGAAGACACTTGCCCAAGATGCCACGCAGTGGGACTGAACCCGGAATCATGTCGTAGCAAGCTATTACCACACAGCCACTCCTACGCTATATATATATATTATACATATATATATATATATAATATATATATATATAATATATATATATTAATATATATATACTTATATATTATATATATATATATATATATATATATTATGTATATATATATATATTCATTCTGTCATTATACTATGAACTTGTGGGGCAATGCCTTGAGGAAATAATAATTGAATGAATAGACCTTAGAACATCTGTTTAAAACCTGATACTAGCCCTGCATGACCGGGTGGCACAGCATGACTGCAGTCGAATGACTGAAACATGTAAAACGATAAGAAGAGATAATATTTAATCCATAATCGTTAATCCGGTAAGAGATATATTCCGTTTCGCCTATGACTCATCGGCAACTAAGAAACAGCACTTAAGAAGACCTCATTTGTAATGTACGCATGACAAAATGAAAAGAAGGAAAGAAGTTCCCGATGGACCACAGGCGAAAAATTTGTCGGACTAACGCTCATGGGATTACATATCAAACCTTCTCTTTCAGACTTGGCTTTGAGTGTTCTATTCTGAGTGGTCAAATATAGGTTCTTTTTTAATTTGTCACACTCTGGAACATATATACATAAGTTACCTAAATTATGTGTGTCGGTGTATGCAGGCGTGTGTGTGTGTGTCTGTATGCAGGTGTGTGTGTGTGTGTATGCAGGTGTGTGTGTGTGTGTGTGTGTGTGTTGTGTGTGGTGTGTCGGGCTCACAATCTTGAGTTAGTGAGTTCGATTCTTGGACCGGGCTATGTGTTGTGTTCTTGAGGAAGACACGTTATTTCATGTTCCTCCAGTTCATCAACTGTAGAAATGAATTGCAATGTCCCTGGTGCCAAGCTGTATCGGCCCCTTTGCCTTTCATCGGTAGCGTGGAGAGCAGAGGTTGGTATGCATGGGCGACTGCCGGTCTTCCATAAACAATTCTATTTGCGGTCGGCGCCTGACAGACCACTGATCCTAAGATACACCTTGCCCGGACTTAGGCCTCGGAGAGGAACTTTCACGGTCCAAACCCATGATCATTCATGTATACACATACATATACAGACATACGCACATACATACATACAAACATACATACCTACATACATAAAAACATACATATATACAAACATACATACATACATACATACATACATACATACATACATGACATACATACATACATACATACATACATACATACATACATACATACATACATACATATACACATACAAATATTTCATATTTCATTTGTTTCAGTCATTAGTCTACGGCCATATTCATATAGACATTTGTGCATGTTGATAAACATCTATACACCGTAGAAGGGCATGCTGCTATGGTTTTGTCAGAGAGAAAATCTCTTAAAGGACATGATAAAAACACAGCTTATATGTGGAACTAACATCGTGAGACAAACATCGTGGCCGAAGTTTGTTCATGATAACGTCAGACGCGTTTCGCCCTGCTTGGAGGCTTGTCAATAAAGTATATGTTTTTGACTGTATATGTGTGTGTGTGTGTGTTTGTGTATTTGTATGTATCTGTGTGTATGTATATATATATATATATATAATATATATATATATTATATATATATATGTATATATGTATATATGTATACACGTTTGTGCGTATTGTGACAAAGCGCACGTGATAAGAGTCACGGAGTTGAGAAGAGATGTAAAATGCAATCAGAAGAGCAACAATAATAATAATAATAATCATAATAATAATAATAATAATAATAATAATAATAATAATAATAATAATAAATAAATGAATAAAAGCAAGATGGCGGAAATCATGTTAAGAATGCAACTGATACAGGCGGCCAAGTTTTACCGTAGGTGATATTATTCTGAGTGTTAGCCAAGAAGAGTGTTAGTATCTGAGCTGCAAATGTCTGTGTGTCAGGAGACAATTGTCAGTGTGCATCTGAGGATCAGTGGTCTGTCAGGCGCCGACCGCAAATAGAATTGTCTGTTTGTGTTTGTCTGTTTGTGTGTGTGTGTGTGTGTGTGTGTGTGGTGTGTGATTTTTGCTTGTTATCTAATGCTTTGCCTGGCGACTGGCGAAGAATAAAGCATAAGCAAATAGATACATATACATGCGAGCACACACACACACACACACCAAACACTCACAGACACACAGACGAACACACATGCACATACGCACACTCCCTCTTTTTCTACTTCTCTCTCTTTCCGTCTCTCTCCCCATCTCTCCAAACATATAAATATATATACAAATATTTATATATACGTATACACGTATGTATATATATATATGTATATGTATATATATATATATATATATATATATTATATATATATATATATTATATATATACGTACACATGATATAGATACACGCGTATATGGAGTGCAAGAGAAATCGAGAGCAAGAGAGAAAGAGAGAGAGAGAGAGGGACATATATATATGTAAATGTGTGCATGCTCATAAATATGCATATATATTTATATATACATAAGTATATTTCTTTTAATATATGTATGTATGTATGTATGTATGTATAAGATACTAGTATATAACATTTATCATCCTAAAACGACACTAGTTGTTATATTTTGTCCGAGAGAAAATCTTTTAAAGAAGTTTGTGTATCAAAATGCAGCGCATCGTTCAGATCGCCGGTGAATCACCAGACACATTGTTTCGACATGACGCGGTCCCTTCAGTGACGAATTCTCATGCTGAACGAAACTGAAAACGTTTGTTCGGGTACAGAAATATTTAAACAAAGCTTTTACTGATTTGAACGAAAGCTAGCTAGGCCATAATGATATTAATATAGGCATTTCAAAAGCCTTAGATTGAAAAACTATGTATAGCATTTATAATGAGCATATACAAAGGTGGAACGACACTCGTTATTATATTTTGTCTCGAGTTGACTTTGCAACTCGGAAGGAGAAAAGGAAAAGTTGACCTATGTAAGATGTAGATGTCTAGATATACAGAGGTCGTAACAATATATATATATATATATATATATATATATATAGAGAGAGAGAGAGAGAGAGAGAGAACAAAAACGCAATAGGGTACAATAAAACATTCGGACAAATAGACGATACAAGGCGGACAAGAGAAACAACAATTAGAAGGACAGGCAAAAAGAGACAGGTCATTTGTGGCCTTGTTTCCTCAGTCAAGTCCGAGAAGTCACGGCCGTTTCGAGCAGTTACATTTGAGACGGTTCGATCTGGTTTCTCCGCAAAAAGTCTTAGCTAAGAGCATTAGACCCCTTTTTAGCGAATGTGAACGGCAACAAAGACAGAATACGAGGAACATGCTACAGAAAAAGGCGAAAAAGGGAGAACATGGTACGCAATTACGAATACAAACTAGAAAATAACAACAGGTGTCTTTCGACTGAGAACGAATCAACTTGAGCTGGCCTGTATGAAGTGAAAGCCTAAAGGCAGGAACATAGGAGATTGACATAAGAGGTGTAGACGGTCGACAGTCTGGCCAGAAAGAAAGATCATAGCTAGCCGGACACCGGTCATGTCGAAGGAGGAGAGATGGGCAGGGGGCAGCGGGATGGAAAGAATAGAAAGAACAGACAAAGGAAAGATACAGGGGGAGATAAACGAGTGAGAAATAGTGAGTTAAAGAAAGAGAGGGCCAAGAAATATGCTGGAGCACCGCCTTTTGTCGAACAAATTGACCCCAGGACTTATTCTTTGTAAACCTAGTACTTATTCTAGCAGTCTCTTTGCCGAACCCCTAAGTTACGGAAACTAAACATCGGTTGTCAAACGATGGTTGGAGGTAAAAATACAGATACACAAATATATACATACATATATGTGTATATATATATATGACGGGTTTCTTTCAGTTTCGTCTACCAAATCCACTACAAGGATTTAATCGGTCCGAGACTATAGCAGAGGACACTTGACGAAGCTGCCCCACATTGGGACTGAACCAGGAACTATGTGGTTGGGAAGATTCGGTCGTAGCCAAGGCTTTTTGTCCTACGATTTGGTGTTGTTTCAGGCAATATTCCGCCTAAAAAAAGAGAAAAGTTTCTTTCCTCATTAATTAGGAATAGTCTAAAGGATAACATTTCTCAAAAGAGGAGGAGGAGGAGGGTGACGATGAAGATGATAGTGGTGGGGGTGGGGGGGTGAGGTGCTGATGTTGAGAATCGAAAATCATTACGATGAAGACGATGATGATGATGACACTGATAATGACGATACACATGGTGGTGATGACGATGATGATGGCAGTGATGATAACGATGGTGTCGACGAAGACGACGGCGATGATGATGATGACGATGAAAGGGATAACGATGATGATGATGATGATGATAGTGGTGGTGGTAGTGGTGGTGGTGGTGGTGGTGATACCGATAATGAAGTTGATAACAATGACTCCGATGATGGCGATAATGACGATGTTCACGATGGTGATGATGCTGAGATGGAGGAGGCCCTAATGACAAAAATATTAATTACAATAACAACAATGACAATGTCAGTAGTAGTAGTAGTAGTAGTAGTAGTAGTAGTAGTAGTAGTAGTAGTAGTAGTAGTAGTAGCAGTAGTGAGTGGAGTCGGCGTGATTGGCGTGACCTTATTAAGTTTCAAGGAGGAAAGGACACTTTTAAGATGGCGTTTCTGTTTTCTAAAGAAAGCTTTAGCGAAGTCACTTGTTTGGTCACTAACGACGAGGAACACCCACAAGGCCATTTTGTTTTCTATGGCCTTTCATTAAAGATTTCAATGGCTGCCAGCTTGATGCACATTCCTTTGAATGTTTTGCTTTAGGTTTTTTTTTTGTTTCTTTTGTTTTTTGTTATGCTTTTGTTTTCTGTAAGCTAAATTCTTCATTGATATTTTTCTTGTACAAAAAAAAAAAAACACAAATCAAACACCAATAAACACGCACACACACACATATAAATATATACTCGATCTGTTTATATATATATATATATAACGTATCCTGTTATACATATACATACATACATACATACATACATATATATATATAAATATTTATGTATATGTATGTATGTATATGCGCAACACGCATGTACATATGTGAGAGTGTACAGAAGTATTTCTTCAGTCTTATTATTTGAGGATTTATATTTGTTTATTTTTATCTCAGCAGGACACAATGTGATCTAAGTACGCCATTTTGTTTAGATGGTCGGACACCGCATCGATCGATATGATTTTTAAATATTCTTCTGTATAATTTATTGTATGACATCCGAAACAAATGTCCAAGAGGTTGCTTTTAATGGCAGTTTGTCTGGCCTTTTTCAATAGAACTACCTTCATTAATATCTGTATATCTATCCATAAACACTTCATGTGCTAGCCATAATTACGTGTGACTCTACTCCTGCCAATATTGAGCAAACTATACGCGTATACGTATATTGCGCTGCAAAGATCTAATGAACGCTGTTTGCTGTTAGTTATGTTCTAAAACGGTCGGGAAATTGCTATAAAATCTTTCCCATGTTTTACTGTCGTTTACAAACTAAGAAAAATAATAAAACCAACATTATATAACCTGGGCTGTATTCACAGTTGTGAGCCATAAAAATCTCTCCTATTTTTACAGATATTTACAAACTAAGAACGCATAAAAGACCATAAAACGTATCCTGTTATTTTGACCCTAAAACAGAGAGACAAATCATAAAGAAACTTCAATGATTTATCATTTAGCGCTCACTAATTAATTCTTAATGATTTATTGCTTGTTAAATGTTTAAAGTCTGACTTGTACACTTTCTTTATAATTGGTCGTTGGAGTTGTTGATTAGCTCCATTTGAGCACAATGACATTCCACCTGTGCCAATCTCGTCTGTACATCAGGCATTGTATTTTCGACATTGTTATCCGTATCCCGAATTTCTTTAAGGTGTTATAGATTAGTTTGATGCAGATTTACTTTCTATCTCTAGCAGGTGGAACGACTACGTATGTTACCCTCTTCCAACTCGAATAAGGGATTAGTCACGCACCAATATCCAATAAAAGACAGCACAAATTCAACCTGTTCTCTCTCCCCCACTCTTTCTTTTCCCTATCTTTATATTCTTACCTATACATCATATATATGTATATAAACTATATTTATATACATATACACATACACATATAAATGTAAATATATAATCAGAGTATAGATGCTGGAGCTTTCGAAGTTATCCACCTTCTCTATGATTTTCGAAGAAATATTCACATATGTATGCATGCATGTATGTGTGTGTGTGTGTGTGTTGTGTGTGTTTGTCCCCCACCATCCTTTGGCAACTGAAATTGCTTTGTTTAAGCATCCGTTAAATAGCGGTTCGACAAAAGAGACTAATAGAATCCGTGGCACACTTAAAGATAAGTACTGAGGTTGCTTTTTTTGTTGTTGTTGTTTTTTGGGGGTTTTTTTTTCAACTAAACCTTTGCGGCATGGCTGCAGTCCAATGACTGAAAAAAAGTGAAAAATTAAAAAGTAAAGAACTGTAATACTACAGCATAAAAGAAAAGTTTCGTGGCCACAACCACCACCATCACCACCTCCACCCAACATCAACACCAACTTTGTTTCCTCATAACTTTCAGTTTGTCAAAAGATAGTAACAGTGGCGAAAATGGTTAGGGTTCACTGGAAAATTTTGAAAATTCGCCTGTAGATTGAAAAACTAACAGTTTGAAAGAGAACTGGTTTACTTGGTGGCCAGGGTGATCCTGGACCTGTGAGATTACTTGACTATCTTCAGATAGGGGCCCTCCTGTAACAGGAGCGCTGCATCATTATATATGTACTCTTTTACTCCTTTACGTGTTTCAGTCATTTGACTGCAGCCATGCTGGTGCACCGCACAGCCTTTAAGGGTTTTAGTCGAAGAAATCGACCCAGGGCCTTATTCTTTCAAAAACCTAGTACTTATTCTACCGTCCTCTAAATTATTCTACCTCGCTAAATTATGGGGACCTAAACAAACCGAAATCGGTTGTCAGGGCCGTGATGTGGGGAACAAACACAGGAAGAAAGACACACCCATATATATATATATATATATATATATATACGACGGGCGTCTTTTCAGTTTCCATCTGCCAAATCGGTCGGCTCGAGGCTACAGTAGAGACACTTGCCCAAGATGTCATGCAGTGAGATTGAGCATGGAATTGTGTGGTTGAGAAGCAAATTTCTTACCACACGGCCACGCCTGCTCTTATTGTAACCATATTTTGTTCAATATACGTGATTTTCATATATACGTGTATATACGTTTGTGTGTCTGTGTTTGCCCCGCCAACATCGATTGACAACCGATGGTGGTGTGATTACGTCCGCGTAACTTAGCGGTTCGGCAAAAGAGCCCGACAGAATAAATACTAGGCTCACAAAGAATAAATCCTGGGGTCGAATTGCTCGACTAAAGGTGGTGCTCCCGCATGGCCGCAGTCAAATGACTGAAACAATAAAAGAGTAAGAGAGTAGTAGTAGTAGTAGTAGTAGTAGTAGTAGTAGTAGTAGTAGTAGTAGTAGTAGTAGTAGTAGTAGTAGTAGTAGTAGTAGCAGCAGTAGCCGAAATAGCAGTAGCAGTAGCAGCAGCAAGTAACACCAATATTTAATATCAATATAAGGTCCGTTAATAGTACTTTCCGAAGTAGATCAAAAAGCTGTTTGATATAAATGTCACTTGGTAATAATGTCGCAGAAGAGCGTTTTCATTAGCTAAAGCCCAGCTTTGCCGTTGAATTACACATTGCAACCTACGTAAACATTTACACTTCTCATTGGCCACGCCACACTTACACACTATTTACTATTCAAGTCAGTGTGTACTTAGATGGCGGACGTTATGCTGTTTGTCTTCCACTGAGGTGACAGTCACGTGGCTATCAACGCGTCAATCATCCCTAATATTGATGTCTTTAAAAGATGTTGGGAGGGAAACAAGAGATGCAGTCAAAGAGAGGGGCTTATACGCCTGTCTGTTTGTCTGTCTGTCTGTCTATCTACCTACATATCTATCTATCTATCTATCTATCTATCTATCTATCTATCTATATCTATCTATCTATCTATCTATCTATATATATATAATAATATATAATATAATATTATATATAATATATATATACATACATATATTAATATATATATGTGTGTGTGTGTTTATTATCTCATATATATATATACGTATTTATATTTATACACACAAATACGTGCACACACTTATATATGTATATATATATATGTGTGTGCGTTACATATATATATATATGTGCATATATGTATAACATATATACACACTGTACACATACATACACAAACACATATACATAAAGTGATACGTCTAAACATCCATCCATCCTTACTTACATACATCCATCCAGCCTTACACACATACATACGTACATACACACATACATACGTACATACATACATACGTACATCCATCCATCCATCCATCCATCCATCCTTACATACATACATACATACATACATACATACATACGTACATCCATCCATCCATCCATCCATCCATCCATCCATCCATCCTTACATACATACATACATACATCATACATACATACATACATACATACATCATACATACATACATACGTACATCCATCTATCCATCCATCCATCCATCCATCTATTCATCCTTACATACATACATACATACATACATACATACATACATACATACATACATACATACATACATGCGTACATCCATCTATCCATCCATCCATCCAACCTTACATACATACATACATACATACATACATACATACATACATACATGCATACATATCATTTACTAATGGTAATATATGGAGTGAATGCTTTACACAAAGCAAAAAAAAGAATCCTTTCATATTTTCATTAGATTAGTTACATACAGTCTTAGCATGTTACATTAAAAGTCATGGCAACTAACAGCTCCGATTGAACAGGCCGAAGCTGTCATTTCCAGGTCACGTGACATCATAACGTTTTTTAGCTTTATATATTTACATACGTAGCTGACCCCACCTTACATTTGTGAATTAGTCGCGCTTAACTGCCTTTTTGAATGAAGGAACCATGTCCTAAGCATTGCATTTACCTGGTTGTAGTCTTGAAAGAAAGGTTAGAAGAAAAAAATAAATTGAATATATATTTCTTTACTGCCCACAAGGGGATAAACATAGAGGGGACAAACAAGGGACAGATAAAGGGATTAAGTCGATTACATTGACCCCAGTGCGAAACTGGTACTTTATTTATCGACCCCGAAAGGATGAAAGGCAGGCGTGGCTGTGTGGAATATATATATATATATATATTCGCTATCCTGGACCGCTGAAATCTTCAAGATTTTTTTCATTCTGTCTCTGTTTATTATTGCTTATTTCTTTCTTTTGAAAAGCGTAGGTTCGAAACGTAAAAGACTTTTTCATTTTTCCGAGCGTTGAACTAAGTCACTTGCTTGTTGTTCTTACACCCATCTTCGTCTTTTGTTTATATCATATAGATGAATGCATCTGTATATGTATTTTGTATACCATGGAGAATTTTGGTAATATGGATTGAATGAATATATTCATCGACCTTTGAATTTGTTTTCTCTCCTCAATTATATATATATATATATATATATATATATCAGTATCAATAATACAGTGATTGTTTCTTGTCAGGAACAAAAGGATTAATAGGACTGCTATAGAAGTGCCCTATTGAAAGAGACAAAAATATCAAACTAAAGTTATTGAACAAACAAAGGCAAGGTCATCCGCATATCATTTCATAATTCGAACATGTAATCATAGAATATACATATAAACATCCCGCAAGATGGAACGTAATTCATCTGTACAAGCATATAGCATATAATAATAAGGTGCGGGAAAAAAAAAATTTTTTTCATCAAAGTGAATCGCTAAAATATTAACTCTAAGCTGTGATGAAAAATTTGTTTTTTCTCGCACCTTATTATTATTATATGTTTGTATGCTTGTACAGATGAATTATGTTCCATCTTGCGGGATGTTTATATGTATATTCTATGATTAAATGTTCGAATTATGAAATGATATGCGGATGACCTTGCATTTGTTTGTTCAATAACTTTAGTTTGATATATATATATATATATACATACAAAATTTAGAGGAATGACCACTAATAGTGGACAGCCTGTATGCTAGATATAGACGTCAAACTCGCCATTTACCACGAAGAATGTGTTCTCTTGAGAACACATTTGACGTCTATATCTAGCATTCAGGCTGTCCACTATTTGTGGTCGTTCCTCTAAATTTTGTATGTGTAAATTTTTTAATCTTCGGATTTTTAAAAAATATGCTAGGCCACTGGTTTTAATTGATTAATATCAATTTCTACCCTTATTTAATGTTATATATATATATATATATATATATATATATATATATATATACATAAATTTTGACTGTTTATATTATAACGAAGTGAAATTTATATTGAGTAGTTGCTAAAGTCATACGTATAAACGAATTAAAATGTCGGTGTTATAATGGATTATAATCGTCGCTAAATGGATTTGTCTATTTGCTGGTGACTAATGTGGCTTCTGAATTGTCTATGAGCTACATATCATACGAAATGAGATTGTCTTGTTAATTTTTATAATAACTAGACGTGTTTCTCTCGTTTATAGTATTTGCTTCGTGTGTTTAACATGCAGGACAAAACACTTGGAGGTATATTTCGTCTGTCTTTACATTCTAAGGTCAAATGTCGCTGAGGACAACTTTGCCTGCCATCATTTCGAGTTAGATAAAATAAGTACCAGTTGAGTACTGGGGTCGATGTAACTGACTTGCCCCCCCACCCCATCTTCTCCGAAATTACTGGGCTTGAAACCATCAATTATTTGGTGTGTTAAATTTAGTCACTCAATACATATGAATTCTTGTAAATGGTATCTATGCGGAAGACCATCAAGCTCATACACATGTTTATATTTGTATGTATATATATGTGTGTGTATATATAGAGAAATACCGGCGTAATTTGCCTTTCACGATATATATCCATTAAGTATGATATATAGATGACTATTTTAATCTTATACGACTTCTGTTACATATAACAGAATTTTATTTGCCCACATCTCTACTTATAACATCAGTAATTGTTTATTCACTGATTTGCTCTATCGGTGGCCACAGATTTCGTCTAATCATGTGGTTGGCTGTGAGTAAGCGCTATTGACGACGCCCAAGGAAACAGAAATGCATTCAGCATTTCCACTGGTCTCTGGTGGGACATTTCTGACTAATTCCGATATGTATATATATATGTACGTATATATGTACGTATATATATATATATATATTATATATATATATATATATATATATATATATATATATATATATATTATATATATATATATCTATATATATATATATATATATATATATATATATATATATATATATATATATATATATATACGTACATACATACATACATATCATCATCATGATCATCATCGTTTAATGGCCGTCTTCCATGCTCGCATGGGTTGGGCAGTTTGACAGGGGTCGGCCAGTTAGAAAACTACTCCAGGCTACTCAGTCTGTTTTGGCATTGTTTTATGGCTGGATGCTCTTCCTAACACCAACCTCCCCGCCCAGTGAACTGAGTGATTTTTCAATTTAGTCCATCCATAACAGATATTATCTGAGAACAAAAATGGCAGGAAATCTATATGTGGTGTTTCTTATGTAACGTGTAATATAACTTTTCAACAGAACAAGCACAAGACCGAAATATGCCCGGATGATCGATTTGATGGGCAAAAAACAAAAATAGAACCCAAGAAGGCCATGTCCCCAAACGGCAGTAGCCCATTGAATGAAACAACTGAGATAATAATAATAATACAATTAATGAATATCTAGAACATGGTAACACTTCGCTTCGTGGTTATATATGTCCTCGTTTCTCACTGGTGTTTGGTTCTAAAAAAATCACCGTGTTAAATGAATCAATAATAAATGAATAATCGAACATATGGCTTACGTGTACGTAAACCCGATGTGACGTAAAGATAAGTGATAATCAGTGGATTCCGGGTAGGATGGCATTGTAGATGGTCACTGAGATGCGCTTTTGCGGTCCACGCGGAATCTTTGACTGAGTCATCACGTATCAATTCGAGGTAAGCGTAATTGTGCTCAATTAAGCGTACCGTGTTATCCCGCATCAGTGATAACTGAATCGGCGAGAGGTGAGGATGTATAAATTTTGCTACTCGTTAAATGAAAATAATGTCGTTGCTATAAGCAATAAACGTAGGAAAAGAGACACAACTGAATAGGTTCTAAGCGTTAAAGTGATCGGTAGTATCTCTCGTATTTATGTATTAGCCTTACAGCTTTTTTTAACCAAATTATTTTGTTATGTTGTTAACGAAATGGAAGCCTAGTACTGCTAAAAGTTTATTTCTACTTGATTGAAGTATGAAATAGTCCAGAATTAAATAAGAATTATTAAAACTTTGTACTATCTGTTATATTGACAACACACTCAAACACACACGCACACACAATTCGAATTTCCAGAAAATGGCGCACAGTAGATATGAATGCAAAACTATTTACTTGATCCGGGTACGTTTTTCATATTTTACATGTGTTTAGAGGCAGCGTGGATTAAAAGGAAATGGTTAACAGCATCTCGAATATCGTTAAGCTAGTTTCAATAAGGAATCACCGCAAAACTATTTACAGCGTTTTCTAAACGGATTTACTGATTTCACCGTAAATCAAATTCGTTTGAAAGTATTTTCTTATCTCTACAGAAGCCACACATGTAATTACAAGACGTAAATAGTCGAAACTCAGGATTCTAAGCTAAATCTCGTTCAATGAATTTGCTACGGCTCTATATTAGCTTCTAGCTAAATATTAGAACTGTCAATCGAAGAGGTGGTGGTTCTTATCCTGTTTGCAGTACTTTATGACGAATCAACAGCTCAGTCTATCTAGTTGTAAATAAGCACCACCTGAGTAAATAATGTAGAGCGTTTCTTTATCAGGGATTAAAATTGAAGATTGCCGGTTACGCAGACGCCAAATACAGGGCTAAGTGATGGTATCCTCAACAGTTTTGCGACCATAAAATATGTTGTGAGATTCGGTGTCACAACTCTCAGCAGGAATACACAACCATACACATGCCTACACACACAGGTATATATATAATGTGCGTATATGTATGCATATATTTATTCATATGCATATATACATAGACGTATATTGTGTGTGTGTGTGTGTGTGTGTGTATGCATGTGCGTGAATTCTTGTGGTGTGGATCATTGCAGAGACAACTTTTTTTTCACTACTCTAGTTTCATGCCACTGTGATCAACAGGCGATCTCAAATATTTGCAGTGCCGTTAAACTCAAGCCGGAAGAAAAATAACACAATTCAAATTCATTTTACATAAATAACACGCACTACACTATGTATTGAGTACTTCCTCCCCATTTTCCTGGCATCTTCATGCTTCTTTGATACAATTTTTAGATTTGCACAGCTATTCGAAATTAGAGAGATGGTGAGATGTGTATGCTTTAAGATTGGAAAATAATACTATAAAATCTTATAATAACGAAGTTAATCTAAGCGTAGCTCATGGGACAATAGGGATTTCCTTTTAAAAGGAACCATGATTATATCACCCAATCGGCAAATTCTTACTTTCATTTTCATTTCGTCTGTATTCTACTCGGTATATGCAAGATAAGTGTTAACCCACTTCTGTTAGCAATAACATGATTTAAACAGATGAAACCTAATACACGAGGCAATAAGTTATTGCTTCGTATATTAGGTTTCATTTATTTCATATATAACATTTTCCCTATCATCGCCTGCCAACCACAAATTAGATTACGCGATGAGAAGGGTTTAAACATTTACCCCTTCTAAAGAGAAGAACACTCAATAATGTCTTGAATGTTATGCCTGTACTCTGACAGATATATATGAACGTATCTGCGTTATTTGCACCAGTCAACAACAGAGTATATTTATGTATGATACCTTAAAGAATGGATGTAGAAATTCTACACGAATTAATGCATAAAACGAATACCCAATACGCTTGATGTTAATACGATACACACACACACACATACACACATACAGATATATGATAGATTCTCTCGTCGTCAGCGACAAATGAAGGTTCAGTAAAATAAAGCGGTAATCATGTTCTATAGACACGAATGTGCCTGTTGAGGCCTGCTGGTGCCTTGCAAGCCTTTAGGCAAATGGAGATCTCACTTAGCCTGAGTGATTGTGGATCATTTATTATGTGTTGTCTTGAGTGTACGGCAAGGCCTGCTTTGCTTCATGTCACAAAACCAGAATGAGAGGGAAGGTTTCCATTTAGTGGAACAGCTTTTTGCTAGCGTGGCTTACTGCTTGCACGAAACCCCGATGTTGGGGGTTGACTTAGCTCACATCTTTGATAGATAGATAGATAGATATGCAAATACATAGCTATATGTTTTTTACACATGCATATATATATATATATATATATAAGGGTAAGCTTTATGAAAATAGACAAAAGACGAAGGCAGGTTTACAGAAATAAACAAAAGACGAAGACAGGTGGAATACAAACAAACAATTGTATTAGTATGGCGCTCAGGAAATATAAATGAAGCAAGTCTTTAACGTTTCGAGCCTACGCTCTTCAGCAGAAAGATACACAGAGAAAAAAAACACAGAAAGAAGGAGAGAAAAAAATATGCGTGCAAAAGCTAGCGAATCAACATGACGATTATATATATATATATATATATATATATTATATATATATATATAATTATATATTAATCAACATGGCGATTATATATATATATATATAATTATATATATACATTGAAATACCAAAGTGCTGTTAGTACAACTCTGAAGGGATCCCCCCATGTTAACATTCAAAGCCTGCAATTACAACAATAGCGCTATAAGCCTTAGTTTAGAATTTCTAGTGCTATATATATATATATATTATATATATATATATATAATATATATATACATATACATACATACATACATACATACATATGCTAATAC
>NC_043008.1:53083771-53085482 GCF_006345805.1 Octopus sinensis
GTGCCACCGTTTGTTTGTTTTTGTCTTCGACCATTGAATTTGGAGCATGCACTGTGTTGTTTAAGTCCAGTAACTTTGTTGCTGTTCGGCAAAAAGACACCGATAGAAAAAATACCAGGTTTTCAAATAAGTACCGGGACCAGTTTGTTCGACTAAACACTTCAAGTTGGTGCTCCAGTATTGCCGCAGTCGACTGATAAAAAAGATAAATGTTTCTGTTGCTTAAATGCTTCTCTATTTGAATTAATTTTCTTCTTCCAATACAAGCATGACGACGGCGATGAAAACTAGGCAGCAAAACTTCATTCGTGACACATTTTCGCCAAACCATGTTAGTTTTGAGTTTACGGGGGGGTCGATTTTCTGCTTGAATCCTTGATGTATTTTACAATATTTCAACACCAATTTCCGTGTGATGGCGTCCAACTCCATAAGTTCTAATTTGTATTATCTCTATCGATTATTATTTAATTTAATTTTGACATTCAATAATGAAAGTATCTAATGACCAAAATTATTCCATCATAAGCACGATTATGCCTTCCATATACTACCATATTTAAGAGTGATGACAGTAAATCGATTGGACTCGCCTTTGCAGATAGCGCGAAAGGTTTAATGGCAGTTCTAACAATTTAATTAAAGTGATAATAATGCATTACCAAAAAATATTGCAAAATTATTTTTTAAAATTGGATGATTTACATGTAATTATCATTATTATGGAAGTTTTCTCCATCTCTATATTCTTAGTGAATTTTCGAGGCCTCACTTTATGTTTAACTATTCCTTTGCCAGGAAAGTGTTAAAGACATCATCTTACCTCTCATTTTCATTTTACTTCCTTACGCACTTTCTGTTCCACTTATGTGTATGTGTGTGCATGTGACTATATATATATGTGTGTTTGTGTGTGTGTGTGTGCGTACGTATATATATGTATGTATATATATGTTTATATACATGTATGTATGTAGAGATATATATATAGATATGCACATTTGTTAATTTTGTTGTTTGTGGATATATGCGTATCTTTGTGTGAGAGAGAGAGAGGGAGAGAGGGAGAGAGGGAGGGTGTGTGTGTTGTAAATTTAGGGTAATATTAAGAATAAGGGAACTCGCTGCTAAATTGTAGAGGAATATAATTTACAGTGATATATCAAATATATAATTTATATATTTGCTAACAGGATATTCCGTTGGACATTCCACCTATTAGTTTCCCCATACGACAAATAAGCATGAATTAAGATCCATTTTTCTACCTGCATATGTTGAATTGTAGGAATGCCTGTATTTGACGTGTAAGTTTTTTTTTTCAAAATTAGTGATAGCGATATCACGCTGATTATCTAAATATTGATAAATAATATATTCGTATGTATTATACTATATACATTCAAACACATATAAGCTTCTATTATCATTACTACCAGGTTCATCACATATATCCCTTTGGCATACCAATATCCATATAGTAGCCAATATCCTTACATTTGTCTCTTTGTACCCATCTGAATATCTTTTATCTATGCATGTACCAGATGGAACAAAATGGCTTTTGTTGGACTCATTGTAACAAGAAAACACACGCATACATACATACACACAGAGATACGCACACACATATACGTATACATATATACATATATATATATATATATATATATATATATATATATATATATATATATATATATATATATAT
>NC_043008.1:53085582-53135582 GCF_006345805.1 Octopus sinensis
TTCTGTATACATATATAAATATATGTGTGCGAGAGTGTGAGTATACGTCTAATGTATGCGTATCTTTTGCTTATGTGTGGCAATATATTTTTGATTATACACTTTCATAGATTTGTAATCAATGTTTCTATTCACTATTACATACAAAGTCCCAATTATTAGATTTAGGCACACACACACACACACACACACACACACACACATATATATAGATATAGATATAGATATATATATTGATATAGATATAGACACACACACACACATATATATAGATAGATATAGATATATATATATATTGATATAGATATAGACACACACACATATATATAGATAGATATAGATATATATATATATATATTGATATAGATATACACACACACACACACATATATATAGATATATATAGATATATATATTGATATAGATATAGACACACACACATATATATAGATAGATATATACATATATATTGATATAGATATATACACACACACACACACATATATATAGATAGATATAGATATATATATTGATATAGATATAGACACACACACATATATATATAGATAGATATAGATATATATATTGATATAGATATAGACACACACACATATATATAGATAGATATAGATATATATATTGATATAGATATAGACACACACACATATATATAGATAGATATAGATATTATATTGATATAGATATAGACACACATATATATAGATATATATAGATATATATATATTGATATAGATATAGACAGACACACATATATATAGATAGATATAGATATATATATTGATATAGATATAGACACACACACATATATATAGATAGATATAGATATATATATTGATATAGATATAGACACACACACACACACACAGAGTGAGGAAGAGAATTTACTTCTTGCAGCTGTCCTCTCCTATATTCCTGACTTTTATTGCAAACATAATTTCTTAATAAATCTTCGCAAGTAAATGATAAAAGCAAAAACAGATTGAAAACAATTTGGTTTTAGAAATTTATTCCTGCGACATATATATATATATATATATATATATTATATATTTATAGGAATCATAAATGTGTCTGGAACCAACACAAATAAAAATTTTAGAAAAGCATTCTTCAGGCAAATGTTGCTGTTGTTATTGTTATTGGTGTTGTTTTTTGTTGCTTTTGTCGTTGTTGTTGTTGTTGATATTGCTGTTTTTGTTGAGGTTATTGTTATTGTTGCTGTTGATGTTTTTGTTGCTTTTATCGTTATTGTTTTTGTTGTTGTTGTTGTTGCTGATATTGCTGTTTTTCTTGTTATTTTTGTTGGTGGTGGTGTTGTTCTCGTTGTTGTTGCTGTTGTTGTTGTTGTTAGGCAACAAGACGGGTAAGAGTGATTAGGCGATCGTCTAGGGCTTACGGGCGGGAGGCCCCATACCTTTGAAAAAAAAACTTTGGTCGTCTTGTTGTAGTCGAGGGCTCTTCGTTGAGTCCATAAAATAGGATTTGACTACACCTCCATTTAGAGCACAGTTTAACCCTTTAGCATTTAAACCGGACATATCTGGCCAAAAGTCTTTTGCCTGTTTTATGTTCAAACTGGCCAGATCTGGTCTCTCACACCAGCCCTACAATATCATTTTAAAAATTAACAGCTACCTCATCAAAATCTCATAGCTACAAGATAATGCATGATTAGCTCAAAACAATGTAGATAAAAAAGGATTAATTCTGGCAGAATAATGCAAACACGAAAGGGTTAAGCTATCCTTTCGTGGAAGAAGGTTTATGTTCCTATAACCTGTGTTAATTCTGTAACCCTTTAAAATGGAAGATAAGAAAGTTCATTTTCGGCACTTGATGCTTTGGAAACAAAACAAAAATTGCTGCAGCTCGGCTGGAATGACTTACCCGACCCTCCATATTCACCAGATATTGCTCCTTCGGATTTCCACTTATTCACGTCTCTGCAGAATAGTCTTAATGGTAAAAATTTCAATTCTTTGGATGACGTAAAAAGATACCTTGATGAATTCTTTGCCATGAAACCACCTCAATTCTGGGAAGAAGGTATTTTCAAGTTAAAGGAAAGATGGAGACGCATTGTGCAACAAAATGGTTCATATTTGGTTGATTAAATATGTAATGGCAAGTATTTATTGACCTTTTCCTTTCCTTTACAAATCGGCACGAACTTTCTGGACAACCCAGTAGTTATTGATAGCAGTTGTTTATCCCCAAAGTCAACTTTATTCGAGCTGACTCAGGACGCTCCAGTTGCGACCATCCTTTTTTTTTGGCATAGTGTATCTAATACTAGGTTATCCAATGTGTTCTCTTGTCTTTTCCTTTGCTTTGTTTTTAAATATGCCATGGTGATATTTGAGGGGGATTAGGCTGCTTTTTCAAATGTAATTCATTAAAATATGTGATGCACAATGTCATTTTTGTAAAGAAATGGGGTAAAGGATAATGTCAAGTGGGTTAAATTCCCCTAGGTAAGAGGAAAATTAAAATGCAATAGAATTTTAATAGCATGTCTGTTCTGACAAATCTAAATGTGGATATGTGATCTCAGTTGTTTTCCCTCATCAGAAAACACCTCCTCCCTTTATATGTTGTGTCTTCATAACAGACATGATTCCCTGGTGTAAAGGGAATTTCAGATATCATGGTGTTTTGACCTCTTTGTATGTCTCCTCAGTCAAAGTTACTCCACTAGACCAATGATTCTGACAAGAGCACAAACTCTTGTTTGTAAGAAACAACGAAACACTTTTTTACCGATGTATACTGATGCCTGCCAAACATACAATAATTAATGAGATGCATGTGGAACAGCAAGAATCCAGACAATAGTGGTATTTTCTTTGTTAATACATCCTGGCAGATACAAACGTGAATAACTCATTACTGTTGTTTTTCCTCAGAGAACTACTCTTCCTCCTCCTGTTAGATAATATGTATTCACAACACACACACCTCATCAGTGTAAAGAGACTTTGGGACACTGGTGTTTCGACCTTATTGTATGTCTCATCAGTCAACGTTACCCTGCTGAGCCAATGTATATGACAAGAGTATGAAATCTTAATTATAGGAATCAATAAACAAATAATTTGCTGCTGTGTGCTAGTATCTGCCAAACAGATAGTAATTTATTTTATTATATTAAATTACACTGAGGTGGTGAGATGGCAGAGTTGTTAGCAAACCAGATGAAATGCCTTGATGTTCTGAGTTCAAATGCCACTGAGGTGGACTTTCCTTTCATCCTTTAAGGGTTGGTGAAACAAGTAGAAGTTGAGTACTGGGGCCAATTAATCAACTAGCTTCTTCCCACAAACCTCAAGCCTTGTGTCTATAACAGAAAGGATTATTATTATTATTATTATTATTATTATTATTCAGTAGTTTTATTTTTATAGCATGCCTTCACTTCACTACCGAGCGCAGCTCTGTTGTGCCTTGGGTATGTGCTTTGATTTGTTGTGATGCTCTGATGGTTATTGTATGGAAAGTGTTCTGCATAGGATGTGTTGCAGTGCCTAGTAGTGCAATTTTCTGTATGTTATATGTGTTTGTAAGTCCTGGTGTTTTTGTTATGTATTTTGTATTGAATATTTATTATTAGTATTATTATTATTATTATATTATTATTATTATTATTATTATTATTATTATTATTATTGAGTGAGAGAGCAGTGCATGACCATAAAGTGACACTGGGGTAAAATATACGAAGCCCAGTATACCACCAAGAGCTGCATGTAAGTTTATATATATAATATATATTATATATATAATATATATATATATATTCATACACACATACATAGATGCATATTATATATATATATATAAAATCATATACATATATATATACACACACATATATATATACATATAAGTATACATATATATATATATATATATATATGTATGTATGTATCTTATATGAGTATATGTATTTATATATACGTATACAAACATACATAAATACATACATGCATATATTTAAATGCATACATGCACACATAAATACATACATGCATAAATACGTACATACATGCATACATACATACATACATGCATACATACATACATATATAATACATACATACATACATTTAAATTTCATCATTGACCCCTGGGAGATGAACTGTAAAATATAAAATTGGCCCCTGACAGCTGGGAATTCAGATCAAGACAGATAAACCTAAATAGTTTAATCCATTTAGCACAGTGACCTACTCCTTCAGAAATAATTAAATTAGCGCATTCTAAAATATTATGGAAGCAAATTGCTTTGGTTAATTCCGCAGTGTGAATAATTAAAAAGAAATAGGCAAGTAGTTCACCAGCATTGTATTTAATCAGTATGGGAGCATATATACATATACATACAAACATATATACACACACACATATATACATATATACACATATACATAAATATAATATATATATCAATCATCCAGACTATCTTTGATGTTCATAGGATAAGTAAAGATATCTAAGTTTGTAACAATCAATGTTATGCTTATTCTATCTATCTATCTATCTATCTATCTATCTATCTATATATCTATCTATCTATCTATCTATCTACTATCTATCTATCTATCTATCTCTCTATCTCTTTATAAATATATATTATATATATATATAATATATATATATATATATATATATATATATAATATATATATATATATATATATATCTATTATAAATATATATATAATATATATATATATATTGATAATTATATATATAAACATACATATACACAGCATCTAGACTATCTCAGATATCCATGATGTGAGCAAAGATATATATGTGTGTACATTAATGATGTACTTCTCTTGTATGTGTGCGAGTATGTGTGGTGTGTGTGTGTGTGTGTTGTGTGTGTGTGTGTACAGAGTGTGGGAATATAATACAATGTCATAAATACACACAAAATGAAAATAACACATTGTACATATATATATATTATATATATATAATATATATTATATATATATACATATATATACCAATACCACACTTCCTCTGAAAAGATGCTTGTCTTGCAAGTTATTTCATCATCTTTCCAATTTTTGGTGCCACAAAAAAAAGAAGCATTCAGTCCACATTGTAAAGGGATTGGCATTCGGAAGGGCATCCAACCATAAAACAAAAAACCCTGTCAAAACTGACCTTACTGTGCTGGTGCCAGGTAAAAATCACTCAGGTCACTCTACAGATTGGTTGATGTTAGCAAGGGCATCCAGCCATAAACACCATGCCAAAACAGACACCGAGGTGTAGTGCAATCTTCTGCCTAGCCAGCTCCTATCAAACAGCTCAACCCATGCCAGCCTGGGAAGCGGACATTAAATTGTGATGATGATGATATACATATATATATATAAAACTAATCCAGCCTCTGCTAGTTGCACATAAGAACCATTGAGTTAATTCTGCAGAGTGGTTGGTGTTAAGAAGGGCATCCAGCTGTAAAATCCTTGCCAAACTGGACACCGTAGTGTAGGGTAGTTTTCTACCTGGCTGGCTCTTGTCAACTGTCCTACCCATGCATGCATGAAAGACAGGGTGTTAAATGATGATGATGATGATGATGAAGATATAGAAGTGGCTGTGTGGTAAGTAGCTTGCTTCCCAGCCACATGGTTCTGGGTTCAGTCCCACTGCATGGAACTTTGGGCAAGTGTCTTCTACTATATATTTCTTTACTGCCCACAAGGAACTAAACACAAAGGGGACAAACAAGAACAGACAAACGGATTAAGTCAATTACATCAACCCCAGTGCGAAACTGGTGCTTAATTTATCGATCCTGAAAGGATGAAAGGCAAGGTCGACCTGGGCAGAATTTGAACTCACAACGTAATGACAGACGAAATACCGCTAAGCATTTCACCCGGCGCGCTAACGTGTCTGCCAGCTCGCCATCTTTAGTGTCTTCTGCTATAGCCTCGAGCTGACCAATGCCTTGTGAGTGGATTTGGTAGACGGAAACTGAAAGAATCCATCGTATATATATATATGTGTGTGTCTGTGTGTGTGTATTTATATGTTTGTGTGTCTGTGTTTGTCCCCCACAACATCGCTTGACAACCAATGCTGGTGTGTTTTCGTCCCCGTCACTTAGCATTTCAGCAGGAGAGACCAATAGAATAAGTACTCGGCTTACAAAGAATAAGTCCTGGGGTCGATTTGGTCGACTAAAGGTGGTGCTCCAGCATGGCTGCACTCAAATGACCAAAACAATTAAAGAATAAAAGAGTATATATATATCACCGTCAACGTCACCGTGACTGACCAGGCTATCAGATGTTGCTACACATCGCTGGTCACAATGCGCTTTGCATTGTTTTAGCCTTAAAGTGACACCACCCCGCTGGTTAAGCAAGCAGGCCAACAGAAGAAAGAGTGAGAGAAAGTTGTGGTGAAAGAGTACAGCAGGGATCGCTACCAACCCCAGCTGTTGCCTTGTGGAGCTTTAGGTGTTTTCGCTCAATAAACACTCACAACGCCCAGTCTGGGAATCGAAACCGCGATCCTACAACTGTGAGGCTGCTGCCCAAACCACTGGGACATTGTGCCTCCACACATACACACACACACATATATATATATATACAAACGCACACACACACATACACACTAGGAAGGGCATCCAGCTGTAGAAACATTGCCAGATAAGACCGGAGCCTGGTGCAGCCTTCAGGCTTCCCAGATCCCCTGTCGAACCGTCCAACCCATGCTAGCATGGAGAACGGACGTTAAACGATGATGATGATGATGATGATGATGATGATATATATATATATATATATATACAAACACACACACACATTAACTAGATTATTTGCTGTACCAGTGGTGTGAATAATGAGATGTAAATGTGTGAACCAATGTTGTGCTCAATCTCTATTTATCTCCTCTATGGAAGCTCTTCAAGTATTTGGAATATACCGTTATTAGCATTTTCAGCATTTTTGCTATGTTAAATATTATCGTTGATGGGTTATCTCTTTTTTTTAAATCCTTGGTTTCAAAGAGAAATTTATTGAATATCTCTCCATTATAGAAACAAAATTTTATTAAATATATCAATGAGACAACCCAGATAGTGTTGACAAATTGACAAATTACGAAAACATATAAAGACCACCATTTTTTGAAGGATATGCAGTAAGTTTGTGTGGGAAGTAGCTTGCTTACGAGCCACAATGTTCCGGGTTCAGTCCCACTGCGTGGCACTTTGGTCAAGTGTCTTCTACGATAGCCTCAGGCCGACCAAAGCTTTGTGTGTGGATTTGGTAGACGGAAACTGAAAGAAGCCCATCGTATATATGTATATATATATATATATGCGTGTGTGTGTTTGTGTGTCTGTGTTTGTCCCCCTAGCATTGCTTGACACCCGATGCTGGTGTGTTTATGTCCCCGTTACTTAGCGGTTCGGCAAAAGAGACCGATAGACTAAATACTGGGCTTACAAAAGAATAAGTCCCGGGATCGAGTTGCTCGATTAAAGGCAGTGCTCCAGCATGGCCGCAGTCAAATGACTGAAACTTGTAAAAGAGAAAGAGATATTGTTGACAAATTGACAAATTACAAAATCATATAAAGACCACCATGCTTTGAAGGTTATGCAGTAAGTTTGCGTGGAATCACGAGTAGATTGATGCCGGAATCAAATTCAGGCCTATATCTTTTGTTTTTATATTATATAATTTATTTCAAGGAGTAAAGGTAGCATCTATGACCCATTATTCATGGCCTCCATAATGAGTGAGGGTCAAGGAGGGAGAAAGTATGACTCAGAGGTTACCTATTTCTTTATTACCCACAAGGGGCTAAACATAGAGGGGACAAACAAGGACAGACATAGGTATTAAGTCGATAACATCGACCCCAGTGCATAACTGGTACTTAATTTATCGACCCCGAAAGGATGAAAGGTAAAGTCGACCTCGGCGGAATATGAACTCAGAACGTAACGGCATACGAAATACCTATTTCTTTACTACCCACAAGGGGCTAAACATAGAGGGGGCAAACAAGGACAGACATAGGTATTAAGTCGATAACATCGACCCCAGTGCGTAACTGGTACTTAATTTATCGACCCCGAAAGGATGAAAGGTAAAGTCGACCTCGGCGAAATTTGAACTCAGAACGTAACAGCAGACGAAATACCTATTTCTTTACTACCCACAAGGGGCTAAACATAGAGGGGGCAAACAAGGACAGACATAGGTATTAAGTCGATAACATCGACCCCAGTGCGTAACTGGTACTTAATTTATCGACCCCGAAAGGATGAAAGGTAAAGTCGACCTCGGCGAAATTGAACTCACAACGTAACGACAGACGAAGTACGGCTACGCATTTCGCCCGGCGCGCTAACGTTTCTGCCAGCTCGCCGCCTTATGACTCAGAGGTTACCGTTGTAGGAACTGACACACCTAAAGTTATTTGCAGACTGGAGACATGCTCCTTAGGCCAGCTTCTTAATGTTTGCAATAGAGTGGACTCCAATAAAGGTATCCAAGAACCAAGGAGTTAGTTATGAACCAGGTAATATATCGAGTAGTGGAGGCACATGGCCTAGTGGTTAGCGCAGCAGACACGCGGTCGAGGGATCGGGGGTTCGAATCTCAGACCGGGCGATGTGTGTGTTTATGAGTAACAACACAACACCTAAGCTCCACGCGGCTCCGGCAGAAGGTAATGGCGAACCTCTGCTGAATCTTTCGCCACAACTTTCTCTCACTCTTTCCTCCTGCACCTTGCAGCTCACCTGCGACGGACCGGCGTCCCGTCCGGGTGGGGAACCTACACGCCAGGAATGTGGGAAACCGGCCATTATGAGCCAGGCATGGCTCCAGAAGGAACAAACAACAACATCGTGGCTTAATGGTTAGGGTGTTGGCGTCACAATTGCAAGATTGTGGTTACGATTGCTGCACCAGAGAGTATCCTTTGCCCATCAGTCTAATGAATCAGTACAATAAGTACCAGCTATATACTAGGGTTGATTCAATCCATCAACGATGCCTCTGTCAATGGCCTCGCATAATGTATAACTATGCATCTCATCAAAGCAAAATTGTATTTAATTTTAAACTGTTTTGAAGATTTAGGAATATCTGTGTTTAAATTATTAAAGATAGATTAACTGTCTGGCTTTGGTGACTATTTTGAAGCTAAGTCATAATTATCTTGCACAAACAAATATATTATTATCCTCATCATCATCATCACCATCACCATCATTACCATCATTATTATTGTCATTATTATTATTATTATTATTATTATTATTATTATTATTATTATATTATTATTATTATTCTATGTTTGACTTTTGCTTTACATTTGCACAAGCTGGCTCCAAGTCTCAAGAGACAACTATTATTATTATTATTATTATTATTATTATTATTACTATTATTATTATTGAGGTGGCAAACTAACGGAACCATTAGCACGCTAGACAAAATACTCAATGTCATTTCATCTGCTGTTATGTTCTGAGTTCAAATTCCACTGATGTCGACTTTGCCTTTTATCCTTTTGGGGTCAATAAATTAAGTAATAGTTGAGTCCTGGGGTTGATGTAATCGACTATTCCCCTTCCCCAAATTTTAGGCCTTGTGTCCATTCATTGATTCTATGACTATTCCAGTCAGTTATCTCTCTCTATATAAACGGCAGTTTGTCTGTCTGCGTGTCTGTGTGTCTGTTAGGTTGTACCCTCACCCTGACCACGGCTTTCAACCGATTCTGATGAAACTTGACACACACATAGCCCAATGTCATAATTCAAAACTAATGCAGCGAAAATTTTGAAAAGTTCCCCCAGTTCTGAAAAAAATCGATAAATTTGACAGAAACACAAACCACAGACTGTCTAGGGGACGCAACTCGACCTTTTTAACTCTCAAAAAAAATTTACCATAATTTTTTTCCCATTTTTTTGCTATTTTTTGGCTATAACTCTCTAAAAATGCTTTATAGTTATTTCCCTTACAAACCCGAGCAACGCCGGGCGATACTGCTAGTTTCCACATAAGTGGCAAGTAGGACATCGGCCTGTAATTGTCTTCTGTATTACCTTCTTCAATATTTCTCAAGCACAGCACTGTCCAACCCATTGACTAGTGTTATTTGGTCGGCACTTAACAAGGTGTTGAGTTGTGCAGCTATTCATGCATGACATTCGCCAAATTTTTTGATCCAGTAGCTTTGAACTCCACCTGGTCCCAGGGCCTTCCAGTTGCCCATTTTTTTGCTGGTCTCCTTCCCTTGCCTAACTGAAATTACTAGTTCTGCCTGCTTTGGCCAGATTACTGTTTGTTTCAGTTCTTGAAACCATTCCGCATCCTTCTTGTGCACCTTGTCTTTGCTCCAGAAGTCACTCCAAAACCTTTGGCTTTCAATATTATCTGGTATCAACTTTTCATCTGTACACCACTCTCCATTTATTTCTTTGTAGAATCTCTTCTGATCTACTCTGAATAACCTATTCTGCTGGCATCCCTTCATTCTTTGGTCTTATCTTACCATCTTTGCTTTCTTTGCAATGAAGCACTGTTTCAGTTCCTCTATTACCATTTTCAGGCCCTTTCTCTCAATATTATACTTTCTGTTCAGTGCCCTGTATTTTTGTTCACTTTTAAGCTTCCCCTTCTCTTTTATTATTATTATTATTATTATTATTATTATTATTATTATTATTATTATTATTATTATTTTATTATTATTAATCATCATCATCATCATCATCATCATCATCATCCTCATCATTATTATTATCATCATCATCATCATCATCATCATTATTAACTAAACAAACATAATCTTCATTTCTCACTTTAAAAATATACTTGAAGTTTTTTTTTAAATGTTTAAATAGCTATGTTGTTTGATTTATATATTTTCAAAGAAGACAGCCGATAATTCTATTGTGACTCGGAATAGATCAGCTAATTCTGTTATTACTGAGAATAGTATTGGTAATTCTATTGCTACACTTGTTAACAAAGATGAGATAACGAGTGATTTGGTAGTGTTATATTACTACTACAGTTGAAATTCCTTTGACAAAAATTCTAAAATTCAAAAGATTTTTGTGAATTCTGACATGACACACTCCACAAATGGAAAATTCCATAAAGTGCGGTGGAAGGTTCCACCATGTACAGCTGTTGTGTGCCATTGTAACATGTGAGCTTGTTAGCAATGATCATCAAGTTTTGATTTGTGTTTTTTTGTAATGTAAACACAAAATGGTATTTTTACAAGAAATCTGAATTTCACCTCTATGCATAAGTGTGTTGTTACTTGTGCATTACTTTGAAAATAAAATACTGATTATTTTTTTGTGGTTTGTTATGCCCAAGTACAATTCGATTCAAATATATAAATCAGAGATCTAATTACCTAATAACAGATCCAATGATTCAATATCTCAATGTCTGTCCTTGTCTGTCCCCTCTATGTTTTGCCCCCTGTGGGCAATAAAGAAATAGATATGAAAATTCTAATTCTCAGACCTATGTTCCAAACTTTTGACAAAGTAATGTTATGTTGCCAATTAAATATAACTTTGAGCATTTAATAAGAAGATTCTAATTTTCAGACCTATTTTCCAAATTTTTGACCAAATAATAATATATGGAAATCAAGTATAACTTTGGGCATTTAATATAAAAATTCTAATTCTCAGACTTACATTCCAAACTTTTGGGCACGACTGTACACACTTTGATAGGGCCCTGATACAGGACTTCCAGGGTTATGAGGAGTGTGGAAGCACCTCTTTAGTTACTATTGTTGCCAGATCTACTCTGAACTGGAGTAGTAGCACTCGTTGAGGTCCCGGTTATGGGACACTGGGAGGGAAGAACACCTACTTCTCATTAGAACTTTCTTCTAGAATGTAAATTTGTATTAAAAAAGCCTAAAGTACAGTTGGTTTCTATTCGTCTCAATGTCTGCTGTGTCAGTGTTGTTATAGATGATTGTGCTGAAATGTGGATGTGGTGCTGTGCAATATTTCATCCACTCAAAACAATTTCATGCACAGGAATTCCTTGGAATCTTAGAACATTTACATAAACTTACTGAGTTTAGGAAGTGGACTCAAACATATATATATATATATTCAATATGTGACCGCATGTGTATCGTTGGCAATTTACTTTCTCCATCTTCCCTTCCTTGGATCTTTCCTTTTTCTATTTTTCTGACAAAGAGCCCCCGCTTGAAACATTAAATCCTTCTTCTTTCTTTCTTTTCCTGAGCATCCAATAACACTATACTTGTTCCACGTCCTCGCATTGTTGTGTTTTCTCTTTGTGTTTTCATGTTTGGATTACCTTTATATATATATATATATATATATATATATTATTAGTGAATTGAAGAAATGGAGTTGAACGAAGATTGAACAGAAATCGTTTTATTGCATTCTACACGTGTTTCGAAAGGCACAATTTACCAAATTCCGATTGAATAATGAGACCATATTGTGTCTTTCTCTTCAGGAAGAAATAGGAAAGAGTTTGGCCATGGGCTCTTAGGAGCCTCGTTCGATTTGTTTTGCTCCGCCTCTGTTCTATTTTTGTTTTTTCCAACAGATTTCCTATTTCTTCCTGAAGAGAAAGACACAATATGGTCTCATTATTCAATCGGAATTTGGTAAATTGTGCCTTTCGAAACACGTGTAGAATGCAATAAAACGATTTCTGTTCAATCTTCGTTCAACTCCATTTCTTCAATTCACTAATAATATTAAAATTCAATTATCCGCACCAACGCACGGTTGCAACACCATATGGTTGTACCTCCAACTGTGCTGTCTTCTGCTGTGAGTTTTGCTACCAAGGTATCGGTTAAACTTTTGATTAATCTGCAACAAGATTATTCATCTTTCTAGTTCACAAAATATATATATATATATATATATATATATATATATATATATATATATATACATCATCATCATCATCATCCTCATCATTTAATGTCCATTGTCCGTGCTGACATTGGTTGGATGGTTTGACTAAGCTGGCGTGCAGGAAGGCTGCACCAGACTCCAGTCTGATTTGGCATGGTTTGGTATGGGTGGATGCCCTTTCTAACACCAACCACTCCAAGAATGTAATGGGTGCTTTTACGTGCCACCGGCACAGGTGCCATTTGCATGACACCGGGGTGCATTTTCATGCCAGCATGAGGGTCAATTTGTGTGATACCGGTACCTGCCATGACTGCGATTTTGCTCAGCTTGATGGGTCTTCTTCTCGAGCACAACATAATGCCAAAGGTCTCAGTCATTGCCTCTGTGAGGCCCAACACTTGAAAGGGACTCAGCCACCTTGCCTATGAATATATATATATACATACATATATGTGTGTGTGTGTGTGTGTATATATATTTATATTTATATATACACATACACATAGAGAAATTCATACATGCATGATGGGATACATGTTTAAGACAGACTTCATCTTTTTCAAAGTACATCTCAACTCATTAAAATGAAATTTTATTCACTGAAGGTGCTCAACAAGTGATTATAAATATTTGGAGATTATTCGGGGCTGTGATAACAAGCTGAACAGAAGAAAGAAAAAAAGAAAGTCTCTTAAGAATTTTTCATATGTCATAGAAATGAAGCTTATGGAATGCACCTACATTTTCTGAATCTGTGTGTGTGTATAGATGCCTACATTATACATACATATGTGTATACACACACACATATATATATATATATATATATATATATATATATATATATATATATATATATATATATATATATATATGTATATTCATATATATATATAATGTATATTCATATATATACATATATATATATACACATACATATATAAATATATATATACATATATATATATATACATACATATTATATACATACATCATCATCATCATCATCATCATCATATATATATATACATATATATATATATATATACATATATATATACATATATATATACATATATATATATATATATATATATATATATATATATATATATATATACATACATATATACATATGTATGTATACACACACATAAATATATATGTATATGTATACAAACACATATGCACATATTTAGATAAGTGTGTGTATACATGTCTGTGTGTGTGTATGTATACTAACTCACACACACATGCATATGCATTTATTCAATAGCTAAGAAAACATATTAGTACATTAGCATTAGCATCATGCTACGGTGTTGTCATCGTTGTCGTCGTCGTTGCTGTTGTTGTCAATGTTTTTCTATGTCAACATCAATGTATTCCTGAATCTAATTATCCGTTTTAGAACGACGAGCGGCGAGAGGAAGTAATATTTCTGAGACAGGCTTTTTCTATTTAGTCTCTGGCACATTTTCGAGATAACTGAACAATGGCCAGTAAACTAGCTACTAGAGAACTGCCAATGACAGATGATAGACAAGAGAATAAAACCAAATTATTCTGCTGTTTAAATGGAAACAGTTTCATTATTAGGTAGTTTTTAACCACTTGACTTACATGACAAAGAATTGCAATGAAGCCGCAAGGCAGAAATGACACTGCAAGCACATGCATGGCTGTTTAATGAAGAAGCTTGCTTTACAGCTGTGTGGCTTCGGATTCATCCAGCCCCACTCCTTGGCACTTTCGGCATATATATATATATATTTAGGGAGAGTTTACGAAAAAAACAAAAGACGAAGACAGGTGGCGTACAAAACAAACAGATGTATTAGTATAACGCTCAGGAATAGAAAATATCTTTTACGTTTCGAGCCTATGTTCTTCTACAGAAAGGGACACAGAAAAAAACAAAGAGAGAAACAAGGAGAGAAAAAATATATATATATTTATATCGTTTTCTATTCTTGGCACAAGGCCTGAAATTTTTGGGGAAGAGGCCTGTCGATTAGATCGACCTCCCGTACATAACTGGTACTAAATTTATCGATCACAAAAGGATGAAAGGCAAAGTCAACCTCGGTAGAATTTGAACTCAGAACGTAAAGACAGACGAACTACCACCCAGTGTGCTTCTACCAGCTCACCGCCTTGGGCATATATATATATAATATATATATATACATGTGTGTGTGTGTGTGTGTGTGTGTGTGTGTGTGTGTGTGAGTGTGTGTGTGTGTGTATGACTGTGGCCATTCTGGAGCACTACCTTTAGTTGAGCAAATCAACCCCAGGACTTATTCTTTGGAAGCCTAGTCCTTATTCTATCGGTCTCTTTTGCTGAACCCCTAGGTTACAGGGATGTAAACACACCAGCATCAGTTGTCAAGCGATGTTGGGTGGACAAACACAGATGCACAAACATATACACGTACATACACATATATATATATATATACATATATACGACAGGCTTCTTTGAGTTTCCATCTACCAAATCCACACACAAGGCTTTGGTCGGCCTGAGACTATGGTAGAAAACACTTGCCCAAGGTGCCACGCAGTGGGACTGAACCCGGAACCATGTGGTTGGTAAGCAAGCTACTTACCACACAGACACTCCTGTGCCTTTTTCAATTGTATCAACCTCATTGATGATGCATGGAACAAAGCCAGACTTTGTACCAGAATGAGACTTTGATGGCTTTGAGACAGTTACAAGTACTGCTGCTGTCGAGGAAATTGCTATTGTTGATGATATTGTCTCTATGGGAACAACTATGGGCTTGGATGTCGAGAGTGAAGATATTGAAGAGCTGGTGGAAGACCACCATACTAAGCTTACCACCAAAGAGCTCGTAGACTTTCAAAATGAACAGCAAAAGACTTTGGCTGAGGAAATGTCTTCCGAGGAGGAAGAAAGGAAAGGAGGATGTCCCAAGTTCTTTAATCAAAGAAATTTGTGCTAAATGGGGTGATGTGGAAAGATTTGTGGGAAAACATCCCCTTCATACAGTGGTAGCAAATAGAGCAGTAAACCTTTTCAATGACAATGTCACGTCTCATTTTAGAAAAACTTTGCAATGCAGGCAAAAGCAACGAGCATTGGATAGGTTTTTACTGAAAGAAAAAAGAAAAGAAACCCCAGAGAAAGATTTACCTGAGCCAAAGAGACTGCAAAGGGAAGAAATCCCCCAAAAGACAGTTACCAGAAGTTTTATGGAAGGGGAATCTCCTTCTAAGAAATAACACACTATTTATGTGTTATTTACAGATTGAATAAACATTTTTATATTAAGCATATTAAGATATATAGTGTAAGCATGTAAATAAGCATTCATCAGGTGCTTGGAAATGAATTAATCTCTTTTGCATTAATTGTAATGGGGGGAAATGATTTGGTTCTTGAACAATTCAGTTTTAGAACAGACTTTCAGAAAAAATTATGGTCAAGAACTGAGGTTGCTCTGTATATATATATATATATATATATACTGAACCTCAGTAAAAAAAAAAGAAAAACAATAAGAACTGCACTCAAATCGGTCTACTATACTCTTCAGTGCATTGCTCCAGCATGGCCACAGTTAAATGAGTGAAACAAGTAAAAGGTAAAGAAAAAAGACAATATGATATAATACATTAATATTGCATTTATAAGGCATATGTGAAGGTGCATGGTTCAATGGGTAGATCATCAGGTTCACAATCATGAGGTAATGAGTTCAATTCCTGGACCGGGCTGTGTTGTGTTCTTAAGCAAGACACTTTATTTTCACATTGCTCCAGCTGTAGAAATAAGTTGTGACGTCACTGGTGCCAAGATGTATCAGCCTTTGCCTTTCCCTTGGATAACATTAGTGGCGTAGAGAGGGGTGGCTGGTATGCATGGGCGATTGTTAGTCTTCTATAAACAACTTTGCCTGGACTTGTGCCTCGGAAGGTAACTTTCAAGGTGCTATCTCATGGTCATTCATGACTGACAGGTGTCTATACCCTTTTAAGACATATATGATGCATAAGCAATCTACCGACTATGATAGTCAATTAAATAGAAACAGAATTTAAAACTTATTCTTACTCTGCAGCCCAGTGCCAAATGAGCCATGGCCTGGTACTGGTCTGTGACTAGATGGTTGGCAAGCCCGGTTCTGAAACATAAAGCAATGGAAGTGCTTAAGATTTCTGTTTGGAAACCAGCGTAATTATTTCTTGAGATTTTTTTGTGTTTGTTGCAAGATAAAGAAATAAATGCATGACAAATAAATTGTTCTAAATTCATGGGTTCTTCCTCCTCCAGGTCTCTTTTATGTTGCATGTCTTCTGATGGATCACTGTCTCTTGTTCTGCTTTCCAACCATGAATAATTGACTGTAATTTAGATTCTAGGCGACAATTTCAGTTGGTTTGAAGAACAGCTAACCTTTCTGTACCCTTCTTTCACCTTCTACCACTCTCTCTCCCCTTCTCTCTCTCTCTGTGTATATATAATATATATATATATATATATATACACACACACACACCACACATATATATACTTATATATATATATCTTCATCTGTCTATCCATTCATCTAACCATCAATCTAGCCAGTGACTTATCTGTCTAACTCTCAGTCTATCAATCCATTTATCTATCTATCTATCTATCTATCTATCTATCTATCTATCTATCTATCTATCTATCTATCTATCTATTTATTTTATCTATCTATCTATCTATCTATCTATCTATCCATCCATCTATCTATTTATCTATCTGTCTGTCTGTCTGTCTGTCGATCGATCGATCTATCTATCTATCCATATATCCACTCACCAACATATCTATCTGTCTGTCTATTTATCTAACTATCTATCTATCTACCTATCTATCTATCTATCCATCCATCTATCTGTCTGTCTGTCTATCTATCTATCTATCTATCTATCTATCTATCTATCTATCTATCTATCTATCTATCTTTTTCTCTCCTTCTTTTTCCCAATTTTCTCTCCAACACCCCACCTCTCTCTCTCTCTCTCTTCTGAGGACTACACAAGATCACCATTATTTTTTTTATTGTCCTTGTTTTTATCCTTGTCTTGCCATTCTGGCATGGATTGGCTGAGGGCTTTGCAGTATTTTACGGTTGACTTTCCTTCTTGATGTCACCCCTGTTGGTCACCTTTTAATGATTTGCAGGAAGATAGTGTCATTATCCTAAAAAGCCAAAGTGCACACAATACACACGTATACAGTACACATGCATACTCACTCACACACACACACACCTATACACTCAAACATACACACAAAAACATATACACATAGACATGCACACACACACACACACACACACACACACATACACACACACACACACACACACATATATATACACATACACACTCACATATATATATATATTTTTAGGATAACAGCACTATCTCTCAGCAAATTTTATTCTAGAACGCATTCATTGGGAAACCGATATCTGTTCCATGTCATTTATTATTATTATTATTATCATTATTATTATTATCATTATTATTATTATTATTATTATTATTATTATTATTATTATTATTATTATTATTATTATTAAAGCAGTGTGCTGGCAGAATCATTAGCAGGTCAGACAAAATGCTCAGCCGCATCTCATCCATCTTTACGTTCTGAGTTCAAATTCCACCGAGGTTGACTTTGCCTTTCCTACTTTCAAGGTTGATAAAATAAGTACCAGTCATCTGCTGGGGTCGATGTAATCAACTAGGCCCCTACCCCAAAATTTCAGGCCCTCTGCCTATAGTAGAAAGGATTATTATTACTATCATTATTATTATTATTATTATTATTATTATTATTATTATTATTATTATTATTATTATTATTATTATTATTATTATTTCATACCCAAACTAAATATATATATCTAATTTGTTTGATGATGATGATGATTGTTTATCCACATAATTGCTTTTATATATATATATATCCATACACACACACATATATATATATTTGATCAGATTGGAGTCTGGTGCAGCCATCTGGTTCACCAGACCTCAGTCAAATGTCCAGCCCATGCTAGCATAGAAAGCGGCCGTTAAATGATGATGATGATGATGATGGTGATATATATATATGTAGAATTCACAAAAAAAAACAGAAGACAAAGACAGGTGGTGTAGACAACAAACAGATGTAGTAGTATAACGCTCAGGAAGTGAAAAAGTCTTTAAAATTTCGAGCCTATGCTCTTCTACAGAAAGGAACACAGAAAGAAACAAGGAGAGATAATATATATATATATATATATATATATATATATATACATATACACACACACACACACACATGCACAATGGGTTTCTTTCAGTTTCCCCCTACTAAATGCATTCAAAAGGATTAGGCTGTCCCTGGGCTACACTCATCATAAGTACCACAGTGAAATGGAACCTGAAAGCCTACAGTCTGGAAGCAAACTTCTTAATCACACAGCCATGCCTACAGCTTTTACATGAAATGTGATATTTTAAAAAAAAAAATGGCTAAATAAGTAAATAAACAAAATATTCTAACATGAAATTGACAGGAGTTTGAAATTGAAATATAAAACATTTTAAAATAGACAGCTTTATATTGTAAAATTGGAATCAGGTCTCAGACAGAATGGCATTAAAAGGATTAGCAGTTATTCATAGCATTGATTTGCTCAAAATCCCCCATGTTGTAGTATGAAATGGATACACATGCAGAGCTAGCAAAAAAATTTGTAATACTTGTAAGACTACAAAAGACATGGCTCAGTGATTAGAGCATCAGGCTTACAATCATGAGTTAGTGAGTTCGATTCCCAGACCAGACTAGAGTGGATATATGTACATATATGTATATAATTCTTTTACTCTTTTACTTGTTTCAGTCATTTGACTGCGGCCATGCTGGAGCACAGCCTTTAGTCGAGCAAATCGACCCCGGGACTTATTCTTTGTAAGCCCAGTACTTATTCTTTCGGTCTCTTTTGCCGAACCGCTAAGCGACGGGGACGTAAACACACCAGCATCGGTTGTCAAGCAATGCTAGGGGGACAAACACAGACACACAAACACACACACACATACATATATATATATATATACATATATACGACAGGCTTCTTTCACTTTCCGTCTACCAAATCCACTCACAAGGCATTGGTCGGCCCGGGGCTATAGCAGAAGACACTTGCCCAAGATGCCACGCAGTAGTATATAGTATGTGTGTGTGTGTGTGTGTGTATGTAATATATATATATATGCCAAAGACTGTATATATGTAATGTAGCAATTTGCAACAACCAATAATTAACGCAACCAAACTTCTACATGTTACTTTTGACATTCTTTTTCCAAAGAGTGAAACCGGTAAAGTAAATAAACATCTATTAAATTGCATTTTCAAACCTTCTTTCGTATATATATATATATACACATACCACAGACTATGTCTTCATCAGAGATCAATGGACTGCCAAGAGGAGAATATATATATGTGTGTGTATGTATCTATATGACTAAATATGGATATGTATGCATATATGTATGTTTGTTTGTATATATGTAGAATGGGTTTCATTCAGTTTCCATTTGCCAAAGCCAGTCACAAGGCTTTGGTTAGCCCAGGGCTAGAAGACATTTGCCCAAGGTGCTACATACTGAGATTGAACCTAGAAGCATGGCATTGTAAAACAAACACCTTACCACACACCCATACAAACTTCATACCACAGAACCGTGCCTGCACATATATGGTGTAGTTCCTAGATATAGTATATAATAGACTTAGCCTTCTCCACAGAATGCTGCTAATTAATAGGCATCACATTAATTAATAGGGATAACAATCTATTGACAGGTATCTTAGACAAAGGAAGAACAGAGAGAGGGACGGAGAGGGACAAAGTGGGGAGCACCATTGCTTCAAGCAACTAAAGATAAATAAGTTGATAAAAAGACGAACAGTAACCCTGGCTAACTGACAATAGATGATCAGTCCAATATCATTAATCAAACGATCTTTAATGTATTCACTTGATGTGGTGCAAATAACAGCTGAATGCATTTCAAATCATAACCTACTATCTTAAAAATGAAGAACAAAATAGAAACATATTACATACATACAAACATACATACATATATATACAAGTGGACATACCCGGTAATTCTTGGGAAAGTGGGGCTTATCCCTTATTTCAATTCTCATAATGTATGTAGCCCTTACAACAGTTTTTGTGCATTTATTGAGAATACCGAACTGTCTTACATAGGATTTGTTTTTTGGAAATCCCAATAAGTTATGAATACCTAAATTGTGAAGTTAGTTATGTAATAACATGAAATTAATTACCTAAAAATAAGAATTCAAATATAGTGCAGGTGCTATGGGTTATTTCCCTTGACTATTTAAAAAATATAATGTAGGTGTTATGGATATTTCCCTTGGGTGTTTAAAATAAATAATTATATGAGGTAGATATAAAGATCACTTCCAGGGTCCATATTATCGATTTTTTGTACAATCTAAGTATGCCATGAGGTTTCCAGACATGAGTTCTACTCACGTGTCATCAAAATCAATAAAACAATGTAGGAGGAGTTAGCTAACGTCACAAACAAACACACACCAATTTTCCACATATGTAGCAGATTCACACACACACTTATATATATATATATATGTATATATACACTTATGTATGTACATGTTGGTCCTCACTGAGGCAATAATGAGTGAGCAAAACTTTTGGTAATATGACTCCTGAAGCCAAGTGAGATCATAATCATGTCGTTGCCAGTGTCATGAAAATGGTACCCAGGAAATTGTAATCATGGCCATTGCTACTGTCATGTAGAGGGTATCCGTGCCAGTGGTATGTAAAAAGTACCCATTACACTCCTGGAGTGTAATGGGTATTTTGCTGTAGTTCTTCAGTTTTCTAAGGAACTTTTCAGCACCCCATCATATATATATATATATATATATATATTCTTGCATTCTTTTATTTGCTTCAGTCATTTGACTGTGGCCATGCTGCAGCACCGCCTTTAGTTGAGCAAATCGACCCCAGGACTTAATCTTTATTCTATTGGTTCTCTTTTGTCGAACTGCTAAGTTACGGGGGCGTAAACACACCAGCATCGGTTGTCAAATGATGTTGGGGAGACAAACACAGACACACAAACATATACATACAGATATAAATATATATATATATACATATATATGTATATACATATATATATTTATACGACGGGCTTCTTTCAGTTTCCGTCTACCAAATCCACTCACAATGCTTTGGTCGGCCTGAGGCTATAGTAGAAGACACTTGCCCAAGGTGCCACACAGTGGGACTGAACCTGGAACCATGCAGTTCGTAAGCAAGCTACTTACCACCCAGCCACTCCTATGCCTATATATATATATATATATATATATATATATATATACGAGAGAGAGAGAGAGAGAGAGAGAGAGAGAGAGAGAGAGAGAGATGTATATATATGTACTTGTATGTGCATACATACATGTAATTTTAATTTGATACTTTACGAGAACCATGCTTAGCCAGGCAAGTTTGCCAGATGGTTGCATACGAAATCACATTTCCCTATGCATAAAGCATAACCAAATATTTTCACATGAAACCGTCTGGTAAATTTGGTTGGCAGAATATGGTTCATGATTATATATAACATGAGTTTGGAAATTATGCATACATATATATATATATATATAATATATACATACATATATACATACATACATAAATACATATATATTTGTGTGTGTGCATGTGTGTATGTATGTATGTATGTATATCATTATCATCATCATCATCATCATCATCATCATCATTTAACATCCATTTTCGATTATGGCATTGCTTTAGATGGTTTGACAGGAGCTGGCAAGCCAAATGTCTGTGTGTGCTGAGCTGTAGTCAGCTTTGGTACTGGTTCTCTGGCTGGATGTCCTTCCTAATGCCAACCGCTTTAAAGAGTGTACTGTGTTCTTTTTACATGACACCAGCACTGACAAGGTCACCAAAGAACTTTTAAGGGAAGTACCCCCCCACCCCAACAGAGAGGAAACAGTTGGTACTGGGGGGATGTGGTTTTATGTCAGGTAATGAGAGGTTAAACTATAATAGGGAGACAAAAACAGGTATCATGGTCTAAGGAGATACATGGCTGTCTTTATTGGTGAGAGAGAGAGATTGACAGACAGACAGAAACAGAGACAGGAGAAGAGAGAGAGAAGAATGTATTGATGTGTTAGGACGTAGCCTCAAGGTACAAGGGGGTGAATGTAAGTGAAGTGGTACTGGGTATTGGTCAGGGTGAATGAGTGGGAGGCTCATAAGAGTTTCAGAGAGGAATAAAAGAGGAGGAGAGGAATTCAGTTAGAGGTGGATGTGGGGTTTTAGAGAAACAGAAGGATAGCAATGATACAGAAAGGAGAAGGACGACAGGAGGAGAGAGAGAGAGAGAGAGAGATGAGAATGTGAGAGATGACAAGGAGCAATGGGAGAGAGACAAGCATATTGCATGAAGAGATGTAGCCTGGGTCATTTGGGTAGCATGTGTGAATTGATGTAACATGTTGTGGGGAGCACAATATACACAACACTTCCGGGTCTCAGTTTTGCTGGGGTGGGCAGATCTTCTCAAGAACCTCATATCAACAGACATCTTAGTCCATTGTTGTATCTTCTGTGAAGCTCAACATCTTGAGATTGGCCCTTACTAATTCATCCCATATCTTCCTGGGTCTCCTTATCCTACAGGTTCCATCCATTTCAAGCATTTGACTCTTCTTTTGTACAGATGTTTTCATTCATACATATCACATGTCCAAACCATTGTAATCTCAATACATCTGATTCCGCTTAGGATTAACTTCTCTCTCAACACATATGCACTTTTTCATACACAGCACACACTGATGTTTCACATCCATCAATGCATACCGGCTTCATTTCTCTCCATTCTTCACATGTCCTCTTCATTCAGGGCCATGCCTCGCTACCCCAGAGCATAACCATTCATACACAAGCACCATACAATCTACCTCTTGATCTGAGAGAGGCCTTCTGTTGCCAAAAGAGACTTTAAACTTTCACCATCCTATTCTTACTCTGGCAAATAAACTTTCAGAACATCTTCCTCTATTGCTAATTTGCTCATCTAGGTAACAGAAACCATCTACAAACTTTAGGGAGCCATCTGGGCATTTTGGAAAATTTAATTCCTATGTGTTGTTCCTGCACATGTGCCCCTTCCAAAGATGACTTTCTCTCTTAATCTACCTTTGATTCCACTGCACCCCTTATGTACAGATATCTTGCACTGTGTGCAAGGAATGGAATTATTTCCTTTTCATTTCTTACATATTGAACAGGGCCATTTACCTGATGGAGAGATATTCTTACCTGCTTTCTTGCAAACAACAGCTTTGATCTTCACAATCTTAGCTTTAAGGCACTTTAATTTAAGGCTTTGCTTCCATACTAGAATTGCTTTTCTATCTCTACTACAGACTCTGCTATATGTGTGAGGTCATCAGGATATAGTTGCCCCTACCAGCAGCCAGTTATAAATTCCTCTGTTATGGCTTGGAGTACTATGATGAATGAGAGGCGACTGTGTACACTAAATTTGTCATGGCCAATTATCACCCTACTGACAGCACCCCTATACAAGTCTTGTATCACTTTAACAAGACATTTATCAACTCTGAACGTCTTTAGAGATAAAAAAGCAAGGGACTTCGTGAAAGATTTTTCTACAGGCCAATGAATGCCAAGTACAATGGTTTACTTTTAGCTCACACTCTTAGAAGATAACATCTGTAATACTCTTCCCTGGCAAGAAACCAAGCTGCATCTCGTCTAATTCTGTATAATCTAATTTTGTTCTTCATCAATTAAGCTAAAACTTTCTCTGTAACTTTCATAATTATAAATATAAATGTCTATCTATCTATCTATCAACATATACATATATACATATATTGGGTCTCATTGACACCATTATCTCTTATAGACTCAATATATATATATACCTACTTGGAAATGGATGCATTGTGTTCAATTAAAAATTAAATAATATATTATATATAACGTATATATAATGTGTATATGAATACAGGACGTCACCAACAGTGCAAATAACATGAAATATGTAAACAAACGAGGGTAAAACAAGTGAAATACGTAAACAACAACATAAAAAAGAAAACGGAAGTTAACACAGAGAAAGGACCCTATTTTTCGTTTCCAACTTTGACCCTCCATAAATCCTAAATTTTATTTTAGAATTTATTGGAGCAACTGTCTTTGAAGACTCATATTGTTGTTGGATACTCAAAATGAGGAGTAGATATCATATTTTATATATTAGCATTGAATAGGTATACATGGAGTCACAACTTGGTCCTTAAGATGATCTTCAATGCTATAAAGAACCAAATTCATCTCAACAACACTGAGAAAAAACCGTTGAAAATACCAAAAGGAGATTTCATTACCTTCCTGTGCTCAGGTCAGCGGATTCGTTTCAAGAAGAAGAAGAAGAAACTTCCTGTGAGAGCTGAAAAGTGGAACGGCTATTGGAAAGTGACTGCAGATTTACCTGGGTGCCAGGGGTTCTTTCCCATCCCAGTTACAAAGAACCAGATATTTTGATGTAGTGTGAAAGAAGGAAAGTCGAGTTAACGGTTCCTGATGAAGATAACATGGACACCGCTCGGCTCAAAAAATTGACCGTTATGTAAACATCCTCGAGGAATGTGAAGACGCAGGCTAGAAAGCAGAACATTTTCCAATTGAAATCGGTTGTAGAGGGTTTGCTGGACACAGTGTGAGACGACTGTTGTTATCGCTAGGCCTAACTCATCGTAAAGTCAATACCACCATGACCGATATCCAAACTACAGTGGAGAAGGCTAGCCACTGGATTTGGTTAAAAAGAGACGATGAGCAATGGCCAGAGAAATAGTGAGCTTTATTTAATAACCAGTTGATCTAGCAAGTGGGGCCTCATATCAGTGAGTGGGGGCAGTGCACATTGATGCCATCAAGAGGTAGGCCCGAAATGGCATGCATTCTCTCCTGATGACCCCATACACTTACTGGCTTCCAGTATGTGGAGTTCTCGACTGGTAGCACTTGCATGTGCAAGTTGTTTGCAAGACATATATTATATACATATAAATATATATATAGCAAAATAGCAGACTGGAAATTTTTGGGTACTATTTATTCACCATTACATATGTTACATGTGCTAATAGGAACTACAAAGTCTTACATGTTAGACAGATATGTAAGGAATTTCTTATTAGAAATTCTTCAGAGAAATTAAATAAGAACAAGTAATTTGTTTATCTGAAGAATCTCTGGTAGAAAATTCCTTAAATGTTACACTTTATAATTTCTATTAGCAAATGAAACCCATGTATTTGTGAATAAACAAACCAAAAGATCTCCAATTACCTGTTTTGTTAGACATTAACACTGCAAATAAAAATTCCATAATTCTCAATTTTAATATGTAATTTGAACTAACATCCAGCAGCATCTGAGACTACGTATTTGATGATAATAATGGAATAAGTAGATGTGCTTCAAGAGGAAACAGCTGGGATTTTACCCTATCAACCTACATGACATGTGTGTGTGTGTGTGCGTGTATTTATATGCATGTATGTGTATGTATGTACGTATCTATATATATATATATGTGTGTGTATATATATATGTATGTGTATATATATATAATTAATATTAATATTAGGGAAGTTATTTCCAAGTCCACAGGGAAGAGGAGTTCAATTTAATGGTCCTAAAATTAATTACTGACTCTATTATATACATATATATAGATATGTTTAAGAGACAGAATCAACCTCAAGCGACTCAATCATCATTGAATGACATTATCCACAATAGGTACTTGCTTGTACTTGTGGCAACATTCACCCTGGGTGGGTTGAGTCGACTTCATCTACCATGGAAGAAGTTTCATGGGAATATGTGGATTTCACAAGCGGTCCCCAACAATCCTGCATGTGGAGACATCCTGTTTGCCACAGATTGTTTGCCACAGATGCAGGGACAGAACGACCAAGGAGCCGCTGGTTGCCGAAACAGACGCTCTGAGGATTTTCACCAGAGCCCTCTCTGCCGGGTTGTGGCCCTAATACCACTCGGTGTCAGACCAATCACCTTGGGTGGCCCTACCAGGAACCAAAGTTCCCGACGGCATAGCTCTGACAGTACCCGTTGCCAGCATCCCCACCACGGTGAAGAGGGGATGGACTTTGGGGACGCACAATAGGTACATATAGGACTAAATATTAAAATTATCAAAATTAATACCTACAATTCTTATACCAAATTATCAAAATTAATACCTTCAATTCTTATTTCAAATCATATACTTTACTACACACATTTTAATATTTAGTCCTATATGTACCTGTTGTGGATAATGTCATTCAATGATGATTGAATTGCTTGAGGGTGATTCTGTCTCTTAAACCTGTCTATATATATATATAACGATTTTATTATGGGATAGTTATGCTAACATCCAGTTGTTAGAACTTAATATACATCTGTTGAAGAGTATGGCGTCAAGAAAATATGCAGTGAAATATCAATTAATGGATGAGAAAAGAACAAGAGTAATTTAATCACCTTCATTAGCAACTATCTGTTCCTGATACACACGCACACGCATGGATATACATATATATAGTATATGTGTGTGTGTGTATTGATATATGTATATGTTTGCATGTTATGTCTATATATATATATATATATATATCATGATTTATTTATGATCAGAGAGTTGTTCGAAATGCAATGTACTACTGTTACATATATTTATATCGTTATCAATATATATATAATATATTATATATATATATATATATATATATATATCAATCTATCAATTTATCTATGTATCTCTCACTCTCACTTTCTCTCTCTCTCTCTATAGTATATATATATGCACATACACACACCCAGATATATATATATTATATAATATAGATATATATATTATACATATACACACACACACACACATATATATATATGTATATATATATATATATACATTATATACATATATACATATATATATATATATATTATATATATTATATATATATATACCTATATATACATATATAATATATATATTATATATATATATAAATATACATACATACATACATATATATATATATACACATACATATATATATATATATATATATATATATAATATGCATTCGTTTAATCAGGTCTTCTTAGGTGACATGCTTCTAAGCTGATTCTAAAGTCATTACTCATTCCAAACTGAGACTTGTTATGCATGAAGTAATTACATATTATAAATGCATTCAACAGTTCTACTTAGGAAACTTGATCTTCGCTCTATGAGCAGATACACCAAACCTTGTCAATGTTTCCGAGATATATTAACACTTCACCATCATATTGTTATCACTTTTCTTCACTTAGTCTTACATGATCAGTCAGGTTAAATAGGGGAAGTGGATAATAAATGTCTTGTAGTGTCACACGTTGTACAGCATTAATGCAAGTATAGCATGCTTCAATTAATTAATCTCTAAACGATTCTATTTCTGTTTCCGCCCCTCAAACAAATATTTCATTTTTTTATATATTTACTTTGTGATCTTTTCCATCACTACTTCGTCAAATTATGTGAACAGATTATATTTCGCTGATGAGGTCAAAACAATGATGTGTGACATGCCTGGAGTTGTCTCCCATAATTATTTACAATATGAGAACGGTGTGAGTCATTTTGCAACATCGTTTCTTCCTCATCACGTAGATATTTTTTTGTTAGCTTCTTTAATGATTCACATACAAAATGGTGTAGAAATACAGCAAGAAGTGGCTGTCTGGTAAGAAACTTGCTTCCAAACTACATGGTACAAGCGTTCAGTCCCACTGTGTGGCAGCTTCAGCAAGTGTCTTCTATTGTAACTTCAGGCTGACCAAGCTTTGAGAGAGGATTTGATGGACAGAAATTGAAAGAAACCTGTTTATATATTTATATATATATATATATATTATATATATATATATATATATATATATATTTATATATATATATATATAATATATATATATATATGGTATGTACAAATATTGTATGTACAATATATAATATTATGTAGGGAATCGAACTTATCTGTGATTCTTGTAAATTTCTATAGCAATCTGTTCCTCTACACGATATGACAGTCACTTTGCTTCTTACTCGATTCTCAGAAATTTCACATGACTGTATCCCAAATTCTTCCATAACTTGATTAACAATTCACTATGAGCTCTATATGGACATGCACAAATTCTGTAGTTCAAGACTTTCATCAGAATTCCTTGAATCTCAATTACTTAAACCGTATATATATATAATATATATATATATATATATATATATATATACACCACAACGCACACACACCACACACACACACACACACACACACACACACACACACATATATATATATATATACATACATATATATAGTGAGAATTTACAAAATACAGCTGTATTAGTTTAACACTCGGGAAGTGAGAAAGTCTTTTATGTTTCAAGGCTATGCTCTTCGACGGAAAGGAACACAGAAATAAACAGGGAGAGAAAATAAAAAAGGTTTAGTGGCTAGTGATCAATCATGGTGAATGATGTTATCCAAGGAAAAGACAAAAGCTGATACAGCTTGGCACTAGTGATGTCGCAACTCATTTCTACAGCTGAGTGAACTGGAGTAACATGAAATAAAGTGCCTTGCTCAAGAACACAACACACAGCCTGGTCTTGGAATTGAACTTGCAATCTCATCATTGTGAGCCCAATGCTCTGACCACTGAGCCATGTGCTTCTCATTGTTTATTAATTATCACTATATTAAATACTAGCAGTATCGCCCGGTGTTGCTCAGGTTTGTAAGGGAAATAACTATATAAGCATTTTTAGAGAGTTATAGCCAAAAAATAGCAAAAAATGCATTTAAAATGGAAAAAAAATTATGGTATATTTTTTTTTAAATCGTTGACTCATCGTAGACATTTTTAGAGAGTTACTTCCCTTATATAATAGCGAAAAAAATGCATTAAAATGGAAAAAAATAATGGTAAATTATTTTTTAAATCGTAGACTCATCGTAGATGCGCGCTAATACCCAGAAGGGCTCGATATGAATCACGACTATAAGATACCCGGTTTTGGTTAAACTGCACCGCAAAATGCGGGAGTAGTTAGGAATCTAAATCATAGGAGACAGACACACAACTTCTCTTTTATATATAAAGATATTCATGATGATGATGATAATAATAATAATATTAATAATAATAATAATAATAATAATCATCATTTTAATGTTCACTTTAATCTTGTGCCAGATTTATTATCAAACAGTCCTTCATTTTTAAGACTGTATGGTGTAATATGAAAGTGTTTGACTGCTATTTCTAACATGTAAAGCAACCATGTAGACATTCATTTGTTGGTTCATAAATGCATGTGTTATATGTACATATGTGTGTATGCATAGGTATGTGATTATGTAGTTGTATGTGAGTGTTTATGTATAAGTGAGTGTATGTATAGATGTATGTGTATGTGTTGGAGTGTGTATAATTGTACGTGTATGTATAGGTGCGTATGAGCATAGGTATGTATATGTGTGCATGTGTATGCATGCATATAAGTTAATATGTGTGTAGATAAAGGTATGCGCATATATATTTATGAATATATAATTATAGCTTTGTGTATATGTTTTGACATAACTATATGCATGTATACAGATATGTGTACAAAAGTGTATGTATGCCCAGGTATGTATACATATGTGTGGGCAATATATGTAGGTATGTGTATTTGTGCATATATATATATATATATATATAGTTGTGCATATATATATATATATATATATATATATATATGTATGTATGTATGTATATATATCTATATATATATATATATATATATATATATATATAGATATATATATATATATGAATATATTATATAATATATATATATATGTATGTATGTATGTATATATATCTATATATATATATATATATATGAATATATTTATATATATATATATATATATATATATATATATATACATATATATACATATATATATACATAATATATATGCATATATATATGTATATATATATATGCATATATATATACATGTATGTATGTGTGTGCACATATATATATATATATGAACATATATATATATATATCAATATGTTTATGCATGTATGCTTTATTACTTTAAGAAAGGCCGTAAACAACACTGAGACAAAAATCAAGAGCTGGAATAAGATATGCAAAAGAAAATATTCCCCTAACTTTTTCGCATAAATATTGGTTATAGTGCTTTTGCTAAGTGCCAAAAGTTCCAGAGGAGAATTGCTGCTTTCGCCAGAAGAGATTTATTTGAGTTCGGTTTATCAGGGGAAGAAAGTGAGAAGAAGGAAGAAAGTGCAAGGAACTACGAAATGTTTTTAATGTGACTTCCAAGATTGATGATTGATGGGAAGGTACTTTTAAGTGGTCCTCAAAACTGCGTTTTTGCGCTGGCTCTGACGCTCAATGCACTTAGGGTTGCTCTATAGTTATTGGTAAATAGCAACAACTGGTCGGCTGCCCATTGCCCTTTTTGTCGTTTGTTTTTTACTTGTTTCGGTTATCAGATTTTGGCCATGCTGGAGCACCAAATTGAAGAGTTTCTAGTTGAATGAATTGACCCCAGTTTTTTTTTTTTTTAAGGCTGATGCTTATTCTGTCAGTCTCTTTTGCCAAACTGCTAAGTTATGAGAATGTAAACGAACCAATACCAGTTGTCAAGCAGTGATCACACACACACACACACACACATATATATGCTGCTGCCTGTTACATGCTGTTGCTTGATTAGGCTGGGGGTCATCCCAGGTCCTGGTCCCAGAGACGTCATCAAGCAATGAGCCAACCAGGTCCACCAGTGCTCTCTGTTGAGCTTCTACAGACCTTCCCAAATCATGTCCAGTCATCTCAAATGGAATCTGTCACGAGGCTTCTTCCATCCCGCAGCTGATGGGTCAAATGAGAGTAAAACCCTGGAAGAATGATCTAGAGGGAGACCAAGGGACTGTCCATAGTGCATATATGACAGGCTTCTTTTAGTTTCCATCTACTAAATCCACTCACATAACTTTGGTCAACCTGAAGCAATAGTAGAATATATTTGCCCAACGAGTCACACATTGGAACTGAACCCCAAACCATGTGATTAGGAAGCGATTTTCTAACCATATAACCATATCTGTGCTTATGTTCATAATTCTCACATTAATATTCAATATAGGAATAGGAGTAGCTGTGTGGTAAGTAGCTAGCTTACCAACCACATTGTTCCAGGTTCAGTCCCACTGTGTGTCACCTTGGGCAAGTGTCTTCTACTATAGCCTTGGTCTGACCAAAGCCTTGTGAGTGGATATGGTAGACGGAAACTGAAAGAAGCCCATTGTATATCTATATGTATGTGTGTGTATATGTTTGTGTGTCTATGTTTGTCCCCCAACATCGCTTGACAACCAATGCTGGTGTGTTTATGTCCCTGTAACTTAGCGGTTTGGCAAAAAGGAGACTGACAAAATAAGTACTAGGCTTACAAAGAATAAGTCCTGGGGTCAATTTGCTCGACTAAAGGCAGTGCTCCAGTATGGCCACAGTCAAATGACTGAAACAAGTAAAAGAGTAAAGAGTATTCTTTCTACTATAGGTAGAAAGTCTGAAGTTTTGTGACTAACCAGTTACATCAACACCAGTGCTCAATTGGTATTTATTTTATCAATTCTTGAAAAGATGAAAGACAAAGTCCACCTTGACAGCATTTGAACTCTGAACATGAAGCTGAAGCAAGAGGAAATGCTACCAAGTGCTCTGTGCAGCATGCTATTGGTTCAGAAGCATCTTATTTCCATGGAATATCTGCCTAAGAGATACAAAATGGAACGAGCTACAAGTTTCACTATATAATATACTAGCAGTATCACCCGGCGTTGCTCGGGTTTCTTTCGACCCTTTAGAATAAGAATTTTTGAAAAGTAAAAATTTTGCATCATGTAGCTAGTTATTCTCTTTAAGTGAACATTTTTCTGGTTGAAATACACCGAAAAATGGCGACACAGCAGTCAAAAAATCGTAAAAAAATAGGGATTTTCATAGAAAATAAGCACCTTTTTTATGTAAATAATTGTTGGTGATACCATGGTCCGATTTGAATTTTTTCTTCTACAGAAGGAAGAGCAAGCCTTTTTCTGTCATGCTTTCAATTTTGGTCAACTTGCGCCACAGGGTTTCGGAGGAGATAGTGTTAGTTGAAGACTGCCAAACCTGCCACACACAGACAACTTCAGCTTTATATATATAGTGATTAAACAGTAACACTATGACAGTTTGTAATGATTGAAAACAAATTAAGTAGAAGGAATTGGAATAGTTTCAAGTTGCATCTTAGGTCTTTCTAGACAGAACAGGTAGAAAAACTGAGAATGCCTAACATAGAATTGAGTGACATAGTTTCGAGTAGCGTCAGAAATCTTTCTGTCTGGGGGTTCAAAATCTCAGCTTTTTATAACATTACATGGAATTTCTAGAATGTTCAACCAAGTGTATTTGGCAAGAAGACACCCTCTCACTTGGTTGCATACCAGCCAATGTGATTGGTAGAGCCATGTTCATATAGACACTAATACATTTTATGGTGACACAATTTGTTTTTCATAAATGGGATTGACTGGCCTTGCCTCTTATTATTTGGTCCTGAGCCAGAGAACATGATTGTGGCTGTTCAAATCTCAGTAGGAGCCTCACTACAGATATTTTCAGCAGACTGGACTCCTGTTTAGGTGCTCAAGGTATCATGCATTGCTCATAATTTGTGCAAAAAACTAGGGTCATGGGTTAAAATAATGGATTAAGACTACAACCCATGTACTTGAAATAATATTTATTGCCCCTCTTTGATAAAAATAATTCCCTCTTTTTTATTTGTCGTGTGTTTTTTTTCTTTTTGTAATTAAATTAATAACTAATATAATTATTTGTTTCATCAGCCATCAGCTGTTCTGGTAATTTGGAAAACATAGAAAGTGATTTTTAGTTTTATTTTTGAATTTATAAACTGTCGAACGATTGAAAGATATATTTTGCCTAAACAAATTCATAATTACTGATGAACATTTTATTAAAAATATTGATTCTTATGATGTTGGCTTGGCTGTTTGTTTAAGAAGCTCACTTCCCAACCATGTCATTTTGAGTTCAATCCTACTGCATGGTACCCAGGGCAAGTGTATGTGTGTGTGTGCACACGCATGGTTGTGTTTGTGGGTGTGTGGCTGGGTGGTTAAGAGAGGCTTGCTTCCCAACCACATGGTCTCAGGTTCAATCACACAGTGTGACATCTCAGGAAGGGCTATAGTCCTCTACTATAGCCTCTGGTCAACCAAAGCCTTGAGAATGGATTTGGCAAATGGAAACTGAAAGAAGCCCATCATATGTATATGTGTGTGCCTGTATGTATCGCTTCGTCTTGACATCATGTATTAGTTGTAAATAAATATGGCTGTCATAAAAGCAATTTACTTTGCTTAGAAACAAGTGAGGTTTGGTGACAGTAAGGGCATCTGGCCCTAGAAAATCTGCCTGAACAATTTCCACATTACCCATGCAAGCATGGAAAAGTGGACATCAAATTGATGATGATATTTAGAATGACATTTTATGTCAAGACATTCCTACAGTTTTACTGGAAATGTTTAGTCAAATACAACCTGTTACTTTACCAGTTTAGTTTCTGAAGACATAATTAAGACTTGCCTGGTGAGGGTCCATTACTAGAAACCCAGCAGGAAAGATAAATTCAAGGTAAGGTGACTGGCTATGCTGTAATAGTGCATGGAGCTTAGAAATTCCGGTGTATCAGGTGTGTTTAAAAACCAGTTGAGGATGAAGCACACATCATCATCATCATTATCATCATTGACATTCACATCATCATCATCTTCATCCTAATAATTTTACACCCAGCATCCATACTGGCATGAGTTTATGGTTTCTGAGACACATATGGAAGTTACGGATATGATACAAGAAATGGGGAGGTCTTAACCCTCTAGCATTTGAACCAGTCACATCTGACCAAAATATCGTTTATATTCAAACTAGCCAGGTCTGTCTTCTCACACTTACCCTACAATGTCACTATGTAAACAATCAATTATATTATTGAAATCTTAAAGCTGTGAGAAAATGCATGATTACTTCAAAATATCATGAATAAACAAGGATTACATTTGGCCAGAGTAATCTGAATGATATTGGGTTAAGGTCTTGGGGTTCTGTGATCTAACAAATCGCAACTCACGTTTCAAGAAACCAGCCAACCTTTTCATCATCTGCCAATCCAACAAACTCTCATGTTATATAGATTTCATTCTCTCCATAATTCTATAAGAGAAGTCACTACTTTATCCACAGTTATACCAGTAGTATAATTGGGCAGTTTGAGCCCAGCAACCTTGGATGGCAGCCAAATCAGGAGGTGTAGAGCTCAACAGCTCCAAGTCTAAGGCCCTCACTGCTTGTGTAAGAGCCTGGGTAGATGCAACGACTAAGGGAGACAATCCTGACAGTAAAATCTTTCCCATATGGGCATAAGATAAGGTGGTGAGCTGGCAGAATTGATAGCACACTGGGCAAAGCACTAAGTAGCATTTCATCTATCTTTATGTACTGAGTTCAAATTCCATTGAGGTCGACTTTGCCTTTTAACTTTTCAGGGTCAATAGATTAAGTACCAGTTGAGGCCTAGGGTTGATTTAATCAAATTACCCATCCAGTGAATTTGCAAGGCTTGTGCCAAGATATGAAACCAATATAGGCATGAGACCAGAAATTTCATGGAGTTGTAGTAATTGATGGCAGCGATCCCCACCCCTAGTTGTTATTGGTGGTTATTTTTACCAACCCCAAAGGATGAAAAGACAAAGGCAAACTCAGAAGAATTTGAACTCGGAATGTAAAAATTGGAAGAATTGCTGTTCTACATTTTTCCTCACATTCTAACAACTCTGAGAGTTTGTCAGCTTAATTCTGACATTAGATCAAAATGAATGAGAACTTGAGGCCCACGGTCCCTATGAATCCTGGAGAGAGCTCCAAGTCACAATGGACTTCCAGCAACCCTCAGCAATAAAAAAAAAGGGAATATTCATTCATTCAGGATATTTTCTTATATATTCTGTTCTGTAAAGAAAGTAGTATGTTTTGAAGAAGATTTGGTTGCTGTTTCTAACAAGGCAACTAACCACTTTGAGAGCTTCCTCATTGGTTTGTCAACATATAAGTCACATCATTATGTCATGAGATATATCTGTGTATTTAAGATATGTCATAGTTTATGTGACTCATGTGTATTGCATCATCTAACACAAAATCCATGAAGTAAATGTAAATTTTTTAGATTCACTTTTTATTTATATTTTTTATATTCATTGCTTTAGTTTTTTTTCTTTTTTTTTTTTCTTTCTCTGAGAAATATTCTTGGAATCAGAACAACCAGTTTTTTTTTATTATTTTATTTTACCGGAATATCTATCGCTTGTTAATGATTGTTACAGAATTCGTCGAGTGAGTGAATAGTGCTAACAGTTAGCGGATGAGGTATAACTCTGGTGAGGATTGTGGAACCATAAAACAGAAGATACTATCTTAGATAAAATTTATATAAGATGATAAAATACCCCCATTTTTTTCTCTTCTTTTATTAGTACACAAACACACACACACACAAACACACACACATACACAAATACATACAGTCACCCACCCACATACGCACACATATATATATGCATGCGTGCACACATACACATACACTTTCATACTCACACTCACATGTTTTGAATAGTAAAATTTTTCTGATGTGTGAGATTCTGACTTGGCAATCAATAACAGCTACCATAACCAGAACGTATGTTTACATCACAGGTCACAGCAGATACCATCTAACGACAAGAGAATACAAATTTTATTGTAGCAGCCATGGATTTCGAGAGCTTTTATTATAAAGATTAAATGAAAAACAACACACACACACACACACACACACACACACATACACAAACATATAGACATATATTGCTTTATTTTCCTCCTTTCTAAAGGATTCGTTCAAGCAAGGAATATAAAATTCTTTAGCAATTTGTTTGTGTTTCCATATATGTAATGTCTTATTGCTTTGACAAGAGAACACCCACCACCACCTTCGCTACAGCCACCACCACCCTCTCACAAAATGCGATAATTTCTTTTATATACAAACCATGCGCAAGTCACCTATTTTGGCGCCCTAATGTTTTGCGTAAACGTCATAAACCGTATTACTTTCTAAATCGTTGCTTACCAATTGCCGTGGTTCCTACCAAAGTTCTTGTTCAGTCATTGGACTGTGGCCATGCTGGGGCACCACCTTGAGGAGTTTAGTTGAGCAAATCAACTCCAGTGTTTATCATTTAAGTCTGATGCTTATTTCATCATTCTCTTTTGCTGAACTGTTCAGTTACCGGGAGATAAACAAATCAACACTAGTTGTCAGTTGATGGTGTGGGAGACACACAAACATAAAAACACACACATAATGTATATACATTATATAATATATATACATATTTATATACATTAGTATATATACCTACTTATATACATTATAATATATATATACATATTTATGTATATTATATAGTATATTTACCTACTTATATACATTATATAACATATATACCTGCTTATATACATTATATATTATATATACATATTCATATACATTATATAATAAATACACCTATTTATATACATTATATAATATATATACATATTTATATACATTATATGATATATATACCTACTTATATACATTATATAATATATATACATATTTATATACATTATATAATATATACATATTTATATACATTATATAATATATACATATTTATATACATTGTATAGTGTATACACATATGTATGTATATGATGGGCTTCATTATATACTGTATATAAATATGTATGGACTTCCACACAGTTTCCTTTCACACAGTTTCCAGATCTATAATTCTTTCAGTTTGGGGCTATAGTAGAAGACACTTGTCCAAGGTGTTTCACAGTGAAACTGAACCTGAAGCCTTGTGGTTGCAAATGAAGCTTCTGTGTACATGCCCAGTACCATCTTATGGTATAGGCACACTAGGCAGTTGCCTAAGGGGCCTCACAGCTTTAGGGGCCCAACTGTGATCTATGAATGCTGCACTTTGCTGTCAATAAAGAAATATTATATGTTCAAGGGCACTGATTTTCTCAGGGCCCTACAGTGTTGCTAGGATGGCCCTGCCTACCTGAGCTTGCATCTTTAAACAAAAAAGGTACTACACACATACATACATGCACACATGCCCGTGTATTCATTTATTCTTTTATTCTCTTCCATGTTTCAGTCATTTGACTGTGGCCACGTTGGAGAACCAGCTTAAAGGGTTTTAGTTGAAGAAATCAACCCCATGACTTGTTCTTTGTAAGCCTAGTACTTATTCTACCAGCTTTTTTTGCCGAACCACTAAGTTATGGGGGACATAAACACACCAACATCGGCTGTCAAGCGATGGTGAAGGGACAAACAGACACAAAAACAAGCACAAATATATACATATACATATATATGTGATGGGCTTCTTTCAGTTTCCATCTACCAAATCCATTCACAAGGCTTTGGTCATCCCAAAGCTACAGTAGAAGACACTTGCCCAAGGTGCTACTCAGTAGGAGTGAACCCAGAACCATGTGGTCGGAAGGCAAGCTTCTTACCACTCTGCCACACCTTCACCTACGTATGTGCATAAAGCGTTTGAAAAATGGAGTTGGATAAGTAACTTCTGTAATATAACCTCAATGACAGCAGTTCTGTCATCAATAATGGTTTGGCATCATTTATGTCCTTTTACTGAGTTTCTTGTTAACACAGTTCTTGTTACTATGGATAGCAAGGAAAGATTATTTGACTTGCAGACAAAAAAAAAAAAAGCAACAAAAGACAGGAGAACAAAATGTAATAAAAAATCAACAAATAATAAAAATAATGAATAAATTCTGTTTGTGATAGCTTGTTGGGAAAATAATAAAGAAAGCAAGTCATTATAAGAGATATGCCAAGTTCTGTGGCAGCAAATGTCTCTTTGGATATTTGTATTAAACCCTGCGGCATTAGCAAATGACTTTGCAATGGGAAAATCAATTCTTTCCTTTTCATTATTGACCAATGTTCGTTATATTTATTAACTACAACCATAAATGGCCCTGTCTATGAAATAATTAAAAATGAAAACAGCTGAGGACTTACAGATAGGGGTTACCAGAGACTGGGTTTTGGGTTCTGAATTCAAAGTAGGGGTTTTTGTTGTTGTGGTTGTTTGTTGTTTTGTATCATCATGGTTATAATCATGCAAGCCTATCCAGGCATGGCCACCACATGTTTTATCATTTACTTGTTTCAGTAAGAGAGCTGCAGTCATGCTGGGGCACCGACTTTGAGTGTTTAGTCAAACAAATCAAGTGGCAAAAAGCCACTGGGAATAGCTAATTAATGAACAGGACAATACAGAAACAAACGTGACAGAACAAAACATACAAAACATCACAAAAAATGCCGTTCAGCCACAAAGCTGTGATGGCATGTGGTCATACAAATGGAAATGAAAATATCCTGTGGGACTGGATACAGAGCAGTGTGCAGTTGCTGCAGCAGAAACATATGTTGGCCAATGTTATATATGCTATAGAAAACATTTTAATAAAAAAGTTTTGGATGTGAATAAATCTCCACTCTCCTCTTGGTGTTCAAAGTATATATATATATATATATATATATATATATATCTATATATATATATAACTGGTACTTAATTTATCGACCCCGAGAGGATGAAAGGCAAAGTCGACCTCGGCGGAATTTGAACTCAGAACGTAACGACAGACGAAATACGGCAACGCATTTCGCCCGGCGCGCTAACATTTCTGCCAGATCGCCGCCTATTATACATATGTATGTGTGTGTGTGTGTGTGTGTGTGTGTGTATGTGTGTGTGTGTGTGTGTGTGTGTATGTGTGTGTGTATATATATAATTATAATTTAGGGTAGCTAAGAGATACTACCACGCTGGAAAGAGCATCCAAAACCTGACTCTAAAACCATATTAAATGTTCAATTAATCTGGTTGTAGTGGCAGCTTTTGGCTGCTATGTCCAGCACGGTGGTATATCTTAGATACCCTTATTTTTTTTTTAATAATAATTATTACACCTTTGAAGGTTTTTATTCCCATGCTGGCCACCTGATAAGATCGATATTTAAATTAACGATCTCACCCTTATTTATATATATATATATATATATAATCATGTTGATAATATTTGTATTAATCTGTTTGAAGCTAGGTCTCTCTTTGCTATTAATCTGAGTTTATCATTAACCTAAGTCCTTCATTCAGAACTGTGATAGAGGGATAGAGGGGAAAACCTAAGCTCTGAACAAATTAACATATGTAAACTATTCAACATGTAGAGACTAATTTCTTCTCCCACGTCAATAAATTCAGACAGAAATGTGTGTGTGTGTTTCTGTGTGTGCATGTGTTTGTGTATGTGTGTGCATGTACATATGCACATATATGTGCATGTATAGTTATATGCACATATATGTTCTTATATATATATATATATATATACACACACATATGTATATGGACAAGTACATGCATATAAACACATATACATATTTGTAAACATATGTGTAGACATATGGATACATACACACACATATATATACATGTGTATATGTATAAACATCCATGCATATACATTAACATATATATTGATATATATATATGTGTGTGTGTATACATATATACATACATATGTATTTCCCTCTTCTCTCTGTTTCTCTCTCTGTACATATATAGATATAGATATAGATTTAGATATAGATATATATATATATATGTATACATGCATACATATATACATACATATGTGTGTTTGTGTATGTGTGTAAATACATATACAGTATGTAAAAATTACATACAGATATTTACATGTATATATACACATGCACACACACTTACATGCATGCATCCACACATGCACACATAAATACACACACATGCACACACACACAAAGTAATTTTATCAGACTTTTTCTCGTGATGTTTACTTAATTCTTTCTGATTGCTTCTTAAAATTATTGCCTGACCATCCGGCTCTAACTCTTTGATATTGTTGCGACGATATTTGTTTTATGTCTACACTTCAACAATAATTCTGGCTTTTTTTCTCGAGTAATTTATACTCTTGCATGAGAATAGGACATTTTTCTGCCAAGAAAAGTTCACAAATTTTGGCATCTCCAATATAAGCATTGGCAGGCTTGATGATGGACCATTTATTTCAAAGTTATTTTTGGCCTTTCTCAGTTGAAATATTCTTTGATAAAGCAAATATGATGAAAAGCACAGTCATGGCCATGCGGTTAAGAAGTTTGTTGCACACCCACAGGGTTTTGGGTTCAGTCCCACTCTGTGGGACTTCGTTCAAGCATCTTCTTATTTCTTTATTGCCCACAAGGGGCTAAACATAGAGGAGACAAACAAGGACAGACAAAGGGATTAAGTCGATTATATCGACCCCAGTACATAACTGGTACTTAGTTTATCGACCCTGAAAGGATGAAACACAAAGCCGACCTCGGCGAAATTTGAACTTAGAACATAGTGGCAGATGAAATACCGCTAAGCATTTTGCCCGACGTGCTAACATTTCTGCCAGCTCTCTGCCCTTCATTCAAGTGTCTTCTGCCATAGGCCTGGATCAATTAATAGTGTTTGAGTGATTATACTTAGAGAAACTGTACAAAGCCTCTCGTTCATACACGTATGAACTGATTATGTGAAGCTGGTGAAGCTGAATGTGCAACACAACATTTGATCCCTATAAAACCAATAAAATCATTTGATCCTTCTAAAACCTATAAAATCACCTGTACAGGTTATTCAGCAAGAAATTGCAGAACCCTTTTTCTCAGACTCCAGAGGCAAGCATGTTTTTACATGAGTTTAGAATCAACAGCCATCTTACAGCCAGGAATAAGGTATCCTTGGTGGTCATTTTGACATCTCCCTAGGAAGAGGAAGATTCTAATCTGACATCTGCAGGGGGGGGGGGTGAAACCTGCTGTACTCTTTCCCCACAACTTTCTCTCACTCTTTCTTCCTGTTTTCAAAGGGCCAGCCTTGTCACACATTGTGTCATGTTGAATCTCCCCCGAGAACTACGTTAAGGGTACACGTGTCTGTGGAGTGCTCAGCCACTTGCACGTTAATAAATGAGCTGCGACGTCACTGGTGTCAAGCTGTATCGGCCTTTGCCTTTCCCTTGGATAACACTGGTGGTGTGGAGAGGGGGAGGCTGGTATACATGGGCAACTACTGGTCTTCCATAAACAACCTTGCCCAGACTGGTGCTTCGGAGGGTAACTTTCTAGGTGCAATTCCATGGTCATTCATGACCGAAGGAGGTCACACAATGTATGTATGTATGCATGTACAGAGTTATATGTTTTATGTAGGTATTCTCATGCATATAGTTACATATCTAGACATGCTCATACATCATTAAATGGTAAGCTTCTGGAAAGTTTTACAGATTTTTCACAGTTCCAGTGAGGGATTGGATCTGTAGTTTTTGAATTAGCTTTCTCCTTTCTGATTTTGAGAAGCCTAATTTCTCAAGATTGGTATTTAGGCAGTGTGTTACATATGCCAGAGCCCCAATAATTACAGGTATAAACCTGAACTAGTAATCTGGGTAGAGTAACTGCAGATTTCTCAATAGGTCAGCGTAGTTATTCTCTTTTTCATTGATCTTCAGCTTTATGTTAACATAGGTGTAGGAGTGGCTGTGTGGTAAGTAGCTTCGATACCAACCACATGGTTATGGTTCAGTCCCACTGCATGGTACCTTGAGCAAGTGTCTTCTATTATAGCCTCGGGCCGAACAAAGCCTTGTGAGTGGATTTGGTAGACGGAAACTGAAGGAAGCCCATTGTTTATATGTGTGTGTATATGTTTGTGTGTCTGTGTTTGTCCCCCCACCACCACCACCACCACCAACATCGCTTGACAGCCAATGCTGGAGTGTTTACATCCCCTAAACTTAGCAGTTCAGCAAAATAGACCAATAGAATAGGTACTAGGCTTACAAAGAATAAGTCCTGGGGTCGATTTGCTCGACTCACGGTGGTGCTCCAGCATGGCCACAGCCACATGACTGAAACAAGTAAGAGAGTATAAGAGTATATGTATGTATGTAGGTACGTAGGTAGGTAGGTAGGCAGGTAGGTAGGTAGATAGGTAAGTAAAAAAGAGTTTTGTTTTAGCATCTAAAACTTGACCATTATATCATCCACGATAATCATTCTTGATTCTCAGATGACCATTCAATTTTATTCAGCCATTCCTCATTAAAATACCCTAATTAGTAAAAGATTATTTCCAGATTTTTCTTCCTGCCATCACTTTGAGGTAATTGTTCTGGTATCTTCAGCGCTAACCAAAGTTATAATATTGTCATTAAATCTACTTGCAGAATATTCAACCAAACCCTTCCCCACCCCCAACACACACACACACACACACACACACACACACATACACACACACACACACACACAAATTCACAAGTTCACACAGAAACGTATGCATGCCTACACAACTCACATACACATAGACACACCAAGCAGAGAAGAATCATTTACTACTTAGCAACAGTTTCACTTGAAAATTTTGGCACTATCCTTAGCATTTTAATGATTCTAACATACACACACATATACATATATACATACATACTTCATGTGTGTCTGTGCGTGTGCGTGTGTGTGTGTGTATGTGTACATATATATATATATATATATATATATATATATATATATAAATATATATACACATATGTACACATACACACATACATATATACATATAGATATGTACATATATATATATATATGTATGTATGTATGTAAGTATGTATGTATGTATTATGTATGTATATGGTATGTATGTATGTATGTAAATGTGTGTGTATGTATATATATGTGTATGTATGTATGTATGTATGTATATATATGTGTATCTTTGTATGTATGTACGTATGTATGTATGTGTGTGTGTATCTCTTTCTGGCAATTATTGGACAACTATTTCACATTCTAGTTTCATAGATCTTTCCTTATATCTTTCTCTCTAACAAAGTCTCCCACTCTCTCTCTCTCTTTCTCTCTCTTTCTGTCTTTTGTCTCTCTCTCTCTCTTTCTGTCTTTTGTCATTCTCTCTCTCTTTCTCATTCTCTCACTCAATTCACTGACCTCTCTCTCTCTCTTCTTCCTTACTCTCTGTCATCCCTTTTATTGCCATCATTAATTTGTTTCTTTTACTTCTTTCTCTTCTCTTTTCCTTTCCTTATTACCTTCGCAAAGGAAAGAGGTCATGTTTTCATCAGCATTGGTTTGTCTGTCTGTCCGTCTGTGGGCAAAATAACTCAAAAAGTTGCAAACGGTATTTGATGAAAGATGCTGGAAAAGTTGGTAATGACACAAGGAACAAATGATGAAATTTTGGTAGTGATTCGGGAATTCTTATGGATTCTTGAAGGATTTTCCATTTGTTATATTTACTTTACATGAAGTATTACAATGTTACATTCTTTGATTATCTCCCTTGAAAACACATCGTTTCCACGTAACCTATGGTGGCGTTGCTGTTTAAAGACAGTGTTGATGATGACGATGGTCGAGATAAGTATGGGAGGAGGATAAAATAGTATCGGTGGTTATAATGGCGACAGGAGTGGTGTGATATGTGATGCTGAGGTGATGGTGGTATGGCAGAATCGTTAGCACGCCGGGCGAAATGCTTTGCGGTATTTCGTCTGCCACTACATTCTGAGTTCAAATTCCACCGAGGTCGACTTTGCCTTTCATCCTTTCGGGGTTGATAAATTAAGTACCAGTTATGCACTGGGATCGATATAATCGACTTAATCCCTTTGTCTGTCCTTGTTTGTCCTCCCTGTGTTTAGCCCCTTGTGGGTAATAAAGAAATAGGTATTTCGTCTGCTGCTACGTTCGGAGTTCAAATTCCGCCGAGGTCGACTTTGCCTTTCATCCTTTCGGGGTCGATAAATTAAGTACCAGTTATGCACTGGGGTCGATATAATCGACTTAATCCCTTTGTCTGTCCTTGTTTGTCCCCTCTATGTTTAGCTCCTTGTGGGCAATAAAGAAATAGGTAATAGTGGTATTGATGATAGTGTTAGCTGTGTGATGGTGGTATTTCAGTGGTTATACTGGTTGTGATGGGGAAAGTGACTGTCAAGGTAACCATCATGATGACATTGACGGTGGTGTATGTGGTTGAGGAGGAAGCAATGACAATGTTGCTGATGATGATGTTGGTGGTTGTGAACTGCTTCAGATGATTCCTGTTTTTAAAAGGGATTTTTTTTCTTAAAATCATAAGGCTGTGTAATTTTTTTTTTTTACCCCCGCCAAGGAGTTATGATTTTGCCAGCGTTGGTTTGGGAAATTGGGTGATTTTCAGCATGCATGTATTGGGTGGAAATGAGCTGCTTGGCGGAGGTCTGCGCTCTCCGAGTGCTTTTCTAGTTCTTCATTTTTTCTATTCCTTCACATCCTTCTTTGTTCCCTCTTCTTTATTTTTCTTGTTGCTTTTGTCACAGTGGCATTCACCCTGGAGGGGTTAAACCAGCTCCTATTGAGTTCACCATGTCACAGGTGAGTTCACAGGATTTTCAAGGGATGATTAAAGTCCACAAAAACAGTTCCTACCTGTATTTGTAAGACACCATACATGACCAGTGGCAGGTCATCCTCATGTTAAACCTTCTCACCGCAGAATACCTGAAGACATGATCCAATGCCACTAGGAAGCCATCAGATTCTACAGCAGACACTACCTGGAATTCTCCATTCCTTTACAGTTAGCCGGCTTGTGGCCCTAGCACTGCCAGTGTCAAACCTGTCTACCTTGGGTGACCCTACCAGAGACTCAAAATCCCAATGGTATAACTCTGACATTCACTCATTTAACTTCCCATCACAATGAGGTCTAGGGTTGGATTTTGAAGAAGGTTCCCTATTTTTCCCCTCACTCCCACACCAGTGAACCTGATTCTGTTATTTGTTTCCTTTAAGCTATTGCAGAAGAGGGGACCAACAACTGCAGGGAAGACATGCACAGGGAGGAGAGTTCCAGTGGAAGGATGATCAGGAGATGAAGGATTAGGAATAGTAGTTAGGGCTAGGATTTGGATTTCGCAGACAACTTGGCATTACTAGGTTCCATCAGAGATACGCTGCAGGCCATGACAGACTATGTAATTTGGGAGCAGAAGCAGGTCTGGGGATTAGTGCTGAAAAGACCAAAGTCATGTCCATTGGTGGAACCCAAGCCCAACTTGTTAATCTCAGACAAGACAAACTTGTGTACATCAATAAAGTTACATATTTTGGAAGCTGTATTTTCATCGAGGTCTAAGGTGGTCTAAGGAAGAAAACTTCTTAACATGCAGCCACATCTATACCTATATATACATATACATATATATATATATATATATATATATATATATATATATATATATATATCGTGTATATATATATATATATATATATATAGAGAGAGAGAGAGAGAGAGAGAGAGAGACCAGACAGACAGACAGCGCGGCAGGCAGACAGACAGACAGACAGAGACAGAGAGATTACTAGTAACTAGTAATTTAGTGGATGGATGGATGGACAGACGGATGTCCAATGGATTTCTATGCACAGTTTGTGTTTTGTGTTCACCAAATTCATTTGCAGAACTTTGGTTGGTCCAGGGCTACAGTAGAAGATACACTTATGCAAGGTGCCACTCAGTGGGGCTGAACCCAAAACCACATGATTGGGAACAAGAGCTTCTTAACTATAGAGCAATGCCAGCTCAATTTTGTCTTTCTTCCATTGTTTTGTTTTCTGTCTTTTCTGAATACTATATAACAAGCTCCTTGACCGATTCCATATATGCTGATATCTACCAAAATAATTACCGTTTCTTCTTTTGTCTCTCCTTTCAGTTACCACGATACAAAACATGCCAATATCCTTAATTCGTTATGGATGATATCTATAACATTCCTATCTATTGGATATGGTGATATTGTGCCAAACACATATTGTGGACGGACTATAGCAATAGCAACAGGGGTTATGGTGAGTACGATTTACTTTATCTCTACATGTCACTTCTGATACAAAGTAATAAACAACAAGAATTGCGATTTTTATTCTTTTTTTTTTCATTTATTTTCTTACTTTTATTTTGTTTTTGTTTTTCGTTTTCTTTTCTTTTGCTATATATAGAATTAAGATATCTTTGTTATAATGTATCTTGTTATGTTATATAATTAAGAAAGAACATTGACATACAGGAATTATTATACAATATGTGTCTTATATAATATACTTCTAGAGAGAGAGAGAGAGAGAACCTTATATCATGTTATATCCTACAAGTGTAGCATATCTCAGCTTGACTCATGGTTAATTGTGGGCTGATGCTTTCTCTCTGTGATGTCTGTACATATATGTGGCCTGTGTGTACGTGTATATACTGTATATGTGTGCATGTGTACATGCATGCTTTGCACACATACATATGTATATATTTACATACACACACATAAATGTGCATATATATATATATATTTATATATATAATATATATATATATATATATATATATACATTTATTATTCTATAAAACAAGAATATTATTGATAGTGACACTTCAAAGTTTCAGTCAGATAAGCCTTCATCAGACTGTGACGCATTGAAGTTAATCTTGGTTCTACATAGTCTTTGTTGGGTTAAAATCTTCCTTGGGTTTGAGTGGAGCAGTAAATTAGGTTGTAAGTTGGCTTGTGATAGAAAGGTGTCATGGAGAAATTTTTATTGATTAAATTTCCAATTGTGTTATTGTATAAAACTTGTTCATCATTGGAGGTCTTTGTAAGCAGGTATGTTTAGGCGTGTCTCCTTCAAGTCATAGGATTGTTTTCCAGTGATTCACAAAAACGAATTGGGTAGGTCTTGGATGTGCCAGTAGTCTTAATTATTTGGGGTTTTGTTGTATTTATTCCTTTCCTTTGAAAATATAAATCTCAAAGGTTCAAGGTCTAGTCCATTACTTATAAACTTAACAATTATGTGTGTCAACATTTTTTTAATGGAATTTTTTAGGGGTTCACAAAAGAATGTAAGTAAGTGGTATGTTTTGTTTGGTCAGTTTCTTTGCTTCTTGTTATTTAGGGTATTTCCTGTTTGTATTTGGGAGGTGTGGGTTATTAGTCTTGTCTGTCACGGTGCTTTTAGTATAGAAATTTGTTTATCAAGAGGATGTGGGTAAGTGTAAGAATTGTTGGTCAATATATTTCTCTCTTGGAGTTTTTTGTTCTATAAGCAATTTCATTAAAATGTAGGAATTTTAACCTTTGTGTTTTATGGAGGCAAAGTTTGTTCAATGTGTTTATAAATATTTCTTCAATTCTGTTTCAAACATGGGTATTTTATAATATATTATTTTAGGCCTATGTATATGTGAAAATTGGGCATTATAAAAGCTGTGTATATAAAAATGGGAATAAAATTTAATTTCAAAAATTGATTTATATAAAGCCAAGATTAACTTCAATACATGCAATCCGGCAATGGCTTAGCTGGCCAAATCTTCAAAGTCATTGTCAATAATATTTTGGTTTAAGAAAAACTAATTTGTTTCTTTAAATAAGTATAGAGTTACTCATCAGAATAATGTACAATTGTTTTTATTATAGCTGAGCATATATACATATATACATACATGTATACATATATACACATATACATATATATATACACACACATATATACAGGTATATATATTTATGTGTGTGTATATTGTGTGTATGTGTGTGCACACGTACATAGACACACACATACATATAATGCCTAAAAAAATCTTAACATATGTGGGTGTATGTATATACATCCATGCATGTATATGTTTATATATGTGTGTATGCATGAGTGTGTGTGTACATCTATATACATATATATGAATACACACACACACATATATGGCACATGTATTTACATATATAATATATGTATATATATTGTATATATATGTATATATATGTATATGTTATATATATATTATATATATATATATATATATATATATATATGAAGAGTGGAATTTATGGTATTATCTTCAATTCCTTAGTTACATGTGTTTCATCACTACATGGTTCAAAAGTAATACATTTAAACCTTTGCCTGATAAGACACATATAGCTTACTTATACTTTGTTGTAATATTACAATTTCACAGTATTCATATTTATGTTGATGATATAAATATTCCATGTGTGGTGTTGAAACACACATAACTAAAGAATCCAATATAATATCACAAACTCTGCAGCTTATGCTATATTCTGTAATTAATTTATCAGCCCTGGAATCTGAGTTCGTATGGATGGTTTCTACACACATACACTTTCGTAGCCAGTATTCAGAAGAATGCTGAATGATGTACAACATTGGATTTATAATCACTAATCATCTCTTATCTGCTATACATGCAAATATGTACATACGTAGGTACATACATACATACATACATACATA
>NC_043008.1:53140582-53158082 GCF_006345805.1 Octopus sinensis
ATATCCCTGGGCTAACTAAAGCCTTGTGGATTGATTTTGTATATATCTTTCTTTTTTTTTTCTTTTTTTACTTGTTTCAGTCATTTGACTGCGGCCATGCTGGAGCACTGCCTTTAGTCGAGCAAATCGATCCTGGGACTAATTCTTTTGTAAGCCCAGTACTTATTCTATCGGTCTCTTTTGCCGAACCACTAAGTAACGGGGGACATAAACACACCAGCATCGGTTGTCAAGTAATGCTAGGGGGACAAATACAGACACACAAACACACATGCATACACATATATACACACATATACGACGGGCTTCTTTCAGTTTCCGTCTACTAAATCCACTCACAAGGCTTTGGTCGGCCCGAGGCTATAGTAGAAGACACTTGCCCAAGGTACCACCACAGTGGGACTGAACCCGGAACCATGTGGTTGGTAAACAAGTTACTTACCACACAGCCACATAATATGTGTGGCGGGGTTGTACATATACTAGCAGAAAGACCACCCAGAGGGCAGTTTTCTGCTAGTCAAAGCTGAAGTGTGTGTGTGTGTGTGAGAGAGAGAGAAAAGAGAGAGAGAGGGAGAGAGAGAGAGAAAGAGAACATTGCAAACAATGTATGAAATAAACATGAAATGTAAAAACAATACAAATAAAAGCTTATATCGAATATTTAAATTTGTGAACTTGAAATATTCAATTATAAAAGGAAGTTCAGAAAGTGAATTTTCCTGAAAACTTCAATTTATAAAAAATCTCACTTGCTTAGTAAATATTTCTTTCAGAAATTCATTGTAGTTATAAAATACTTTAATTCAAACAAACTTCAAAGTTTAGCATGCTAGAAATAGTAACAATCACATATTTATTATTGTAAAGCATTCCAAACAGCCATACCAACAAAATCATTTTTTTAAAAAATTATATCAGTATATTAAGAAATTTTCATTTTATCAAAAATATAATTTAACAAACTCTGGAAACTGATATCATCGTAAACTTCAAAGTTATACAGCTATTTTGTCTTACATTCATTCATTCAATAAATAATTTTTTTACATTACATATATAGAATAAACTGTGGGTTTTGTAAATAGCAAATTAGAACTTGAAATGAAAACATTGAAATGAATATATATTAAATTATCATTAATGAAAATAGCGATGAGAGGGATTGAAAGACTGTTGCAAATGAAAACGGGAACACTTGCAACAAATTAATATTGTTTAGTAAAACTTCTCCGCAGTGAAGCAATGAATATTTAAATTCGTGAAAAACTTGTACTTGTACTACTTGTATTTCATAAATAGAAATTACAGGAAATTTCTTGGAACATGGATTTATAAAAATATTTCCAGACAGTCAAGCCTTTAATAATTGCTTTCTTTTAGCAACTGTACATACCTAATTAATAAGCAGCTTTCTCCATTATTACATATGTGTGTGTGTGTGTATATGTGTGTGGGTGTGTGTGTGTATGCATATATGCATGTATATATGTATGTAGGTATGTATGTATGTGTGTGTCTTAGAGTAGGTGTTTTCCCCCCACCATTGCTTCACAACAGGTGCCAGTTTGTTCATGTCCCTCATAACTTAGCAGTTTGGCAAAAGAGACTGAGAAACTAAGGACTAAGATTTTTTTTAAATTAGTAATGATTAGTAATTAGTAATGATTTGTTCAACTAAAGTTTTGGTCACAGCAACCTTGAAGCCATTGGTCAAAGACTCCTTACCTTGTTGCTTATCCGATGTCCTGCTGCCAACATCTTTGCTATATCCCTGGCACAGGAGCCTAAGGGGTCGCTAGCACATACCTAAAGTGCCACCCCCCCCCAGTCTACAGACAGAAAAGACGACTTACTCTCCCCTTTACAGCCTGCCACTGATGTAGATGTCCTATCTACTGGACAGCTAGGTGCATTGGAGCAATGATGAAATGTAGTGTTTATGTTCAGGAACACAATACAGTGCTTGGTCTAGGATTTGAAACCATAATCTTACAATCATTGGCGCAACACTCTAACCACTAGGCCACATGCTTTCGGATAAACATTCAGGAAAATATTATAAATCAAAGAAATTTATAAAAAATTCTTTAATCTTTGTGTTGTTTTTACCACCACATTCTTCCTTCACAAGGAACTTGTCACAAAGATTCAAAAGTTTTAATTTGTTTACACTTATTTATTTATTTATTTATTTATTTATCTATTTAGTAAACAAAATTAATGGTGTTACTACAGATTTGACATTTCTGCAATATTTGTTTTCATTTAAAATCAAATCATAGCCGTACATTTTTGGTGAAAAGAATACATTTCAAAAATATGCTTCTTCTCAATTTGTCAGTGCTAGGAGAAATAAACTTACATAGACAAGATTACAGTCAGTTCGCTGTTGCTGTTGTTGTTGTTGCTGTTCGTGTTGGTGTTGTTGTTGTTGTTGTTATTGTCTTGTGTTGCATTCTTTTCAAAGTAGCATGCAATACATTTGATAATAACCATTCCTGTAGATGCCATAATGATGCTTTCATTGTTTACTCACTTGTACACTGCTACAGATTCTGCATGTTTCTTTGTTTTCCTTGTTTTATTTTTGTTCCCTTTTTTTTAATTTTTATTTTTTTAATTTTTTTTTTTTTTTAATATCCTCAACTTGTCTGTTCTGTCTTTTGATAGCAGAAAGAAACTTCTCCGTTTAAAATTGCTTAATTAATCTATAGAAACCTCAGTCAGGTCTATCATGTCTTTCCTTTCACAACCTGCTTAGATTAAATCCAAACTCGAAAGCGCCAGCTATTATATAATTACAAAGGTGAAATAGTTCCACTTCTATTTCACAAATCCTACCATTGTTCTCTGAAACCATTTTAATTCTTTGATGGATAAGTTTAGAATAAATTCTTTTAACTAAATGCTGTTCATGGCCATAGAGATGGTTGCGATTAAGTTATGATAGCAGTAATATTGGTTTCAAATTTTGGCACAAACCCAGCAATTTCGCTGAAGGGGGCTAAGTCGATGAGATCAACCCCAGTGCTCAAATGGTATTTATTTTGTCTCTGAAAAGATAAAGGCAGACTCAACCTTGGTGGAATTTGAACTCGGGACATAAGGACAGACAAAATGCCACAAAACATTTTGCCCAGCATGGTTAATGATTCTGCCAGCTCAAATCCTTATATGGTAGCAGGAATATTAGTCCTTGATTGTTAGCATGTCGGGCAAAGTGCTGAGCAGCTTTTCATGTCTATGTGTTGCGAGTTCAAACTCTGCCAAGGTCAGTATAAAAAAAAAAAACTGATTGAATAGGTTGTACATGTAATAATTGTGAGGGTGTGTGGCCAAGTGGTAGAGGTATTGCACCCATAATTGCAAGATCGCTGTTTCAGTTCCCAGGCCAGTGGTGTGTTGTATTACTCTTTTCCTCTTTTACCCTTTTACTTGTTTCAGTCATTTGACTGTGGCCATGCTGGAGCACCGCATTTAGTCGAGCAAATCGACCCTGGGACTTATTCTTTGTAAACCTACTACTTATTCTATTGGTCTATGTTGCCGAACTGCTAAGTTACGGGGATGTAAACATGCCAGCATCCGTTGTCAAGCGATGTTGGGAGAACAAACACAGACACACAAACATATACACACATACGTATATATCATCGTCGTTTAACGTCCGTTCTCCATGCTAGCATGGGTTGGACGGTTCGACCGGGGTTCTGGGAAGCCAGAAGGCTGCACCAGGCTCCAGTCTAATCTGGCAATGTTTCTACAGCTGGATGCCCTTCCTAACGCCAACCACTCCGTGAGTGTAGTGGGTGCTTTTTTACGTGCCACCTGCACAGGTGCCAGGCGGGGCTGGCAACGGCCACGGTCAGATTGGTGTATTTTATGTGCCACCGGCACGGAAGCCAGTCGAGCGGTGCTGGCATCGGCCACGAGTCGGATAGTGCTTTTTACGTACCACCAGACCAGGGATCCTGGCTGTTCAATTCGATTTCGATTTCGCTTGCCCCAACATGTCTTCATATATATATATATATATATATATATATATATATATTTATATATATTTTATTTATATATATATATATACGATGGGCTTCTTTCAGTTTCTGTCTATCAGATCCACTCACAGGCTTGGTCGGACTGAGGCTATAGTAGAAGACACTTGCCCAAGGTGCCAGGCAGTGGTACTGAACCCGGAACCATGTGGTTGGTAAGCAAGCTACTTACCACACAGCCACTACACCACACAATAGAAAAATAAAAATAAAACTTAAAAGGACAATGTAGATATTGAAACTAATGTCTTTCCACTTGCTTAGCAAGTGCTCAACCATCTGAGCTAATTCCCCAGATATTAAATTTATTTAGGGAAAATAAGGGAAAAATTATGCTAAAATAGCACAGTCGGTAATAAGCAGTTGTGTTGCTTATAAATAAATAGCTGTGTGTGACTACGATCAATGTCTCCTCTATCTAATATATCTAACCACTAAAATTTTAAGTGCTTCTGTTTTCATACGGCTTGTTTGTTTGATTTTTATTCTGTTGTTGTTTTATTTGCTAGAGCATCCCACTAATAAAGCGAGGAAGACTAACAGCTTTATCAATAATTCCGAAAATAAAATTTTAAAAAATAAATTATTAAATTATAAATTATTATTTTTTTAAAATTTTATGTTACGAAATTTTACTGTTTTTAGAACGTCGTTTGGAAATTAAGCACATGGCTCAGCTATATTTAAACATATGATCTGCATATGCTGAGCAAGAGGATGGGGTTTTTTTTGAAAGTTTAAATTAGTTTAAAACATTGTATATGCAATGAAAATGTGTTTACTTTCACATAATTACATAGCAACACAATAACTTGCAGATATTTGAGAATATGTTAGTTGTGGAAAAGATGTTTAGATATTATCTCTGCGTGGCTGTGTGGTAAGAAGCTTGCTTCGCAGTCACATGGTTCCAGGTTCAGTCCCACTGTGTGACATCTTGGGTAAGTGTCTTCTACTATAGCTTGGGGTTGACCAAAGCCTTGTGAGTGGATTTGATAGACAGAAACTGAAAGAAGCCCATCGTGTGTGTATATATATATGTGTGTGTGTGTGTGTGTGTGTGTGTGTATATATATATATGTGTGTGTGTGTATGTATATATATATGTGTGTATGTGTGTGTATGTATATATATATGTGTGTGTGTGTGTTTTTGTGTCTGTTTATGTGCCCCTGCCATCGCTTGACAACTGATGTTGGTGTGTTTATGTCCCTGAAACTTAGCAGTTCGGCAAAAGAGACCATTAAAATAAGTACTAGGATGACAAAGAATAAGTCCTGGGGTTGATTTGTTCGACAAAAGGCGGTGCTCCAGCATGGCCACAGTTAAATGACTGAAACGTGTAAAAGAGTGTATGTTAACATACGGTGAAAGCATAGCTGGTGGTAAGAAGTTTGCTACACGGTCACGATGGTCCAGAGTTCTGTCACACTGTGAGGCACCTTAGGCAAGGGTCTTTTACTATCGCCACAGGCCAACCAAAGACTTGTGAAGGGATTTGGTAGTCAGAACATAACAGCAGATGAAATACCGCTAAGCATTTCGCTTGGCATGCTAACGTCTCTGCCAGCTCACAGCCTTTAATAATAATTTTTCTGTGATTTTCTCACCCGCTCAATGGAAAAGGAATTGGACCATCGCTGAGCAGTGGTTCACCATTTGATGCAAAGTACACATTGCATTTGGAATGGCACTCAGCCCTAGGGGCCATGCCAAAATTGACACTAGAGCACAATGTGCCTTGTATCCAATCGGATCTTGCCAACTCATCCAACCCATACCAGCATGGAAAACAGATGTTAAATGATGACAATGATGACGTCGACAACGACAATAATGACAACAATGATGATAATGATGATGTTTTTATTTCACAAATTTTAAATGAGTAAAACAAAAGCATACTGCAATCCATTAATGACTACCAAAGTGACTTTTTACGTTGCCAGAAGGAAAAATCATTTTTTAAAAAGCATTATTTAGAAAAGGCTACAAAGTTTGCAAGAGACAGCATATGGTTCTCTGTTTCTTTCCTCTTTTTCCCCCTTAATCAGTGATTATAAAAACTATTAAAATGAGTGACATTAATGTGTGAGATTGATGTGTAAACATCTAATTTTAAGTCTTTTGCCCTCGATATCAAATTGGTTCAAATTCCAGACAATCTTTTTTTTTTTATATGCAACAAATAAACCCTCCGCCCCACCAAAAAAACAACATCCAGTAAAATCATTCTCACTCAACATTTACTAAATTATGATGTTATTATAATCGTCATCATCATCATCGCCATCATCATCAACATCGCCATCATCGTCATCAACATTATCATCATCATCATCATCATTATCATCATTATCATCATCATCCTTATCATCCTCATCATCCTCATCATTATCATCATCATCATCATCATCATCACCATCATCATCATCATCCTCATCGCCATCATTGTCATCATCATTGCCATCGTCATCATCATCATCATCATCACCATCATTGCCATCACCATCATCATCATCATCATCATCCTCATCATCCTCATCATCCTCACTTTCATGCTAGCATGTTTTGGGTAGTTTGACAGGAGTTACTCTTCCGTTTTATAGTGCCAACCACTTTACAGAATGCACTGGGTACCTTTTTATGTGGCATCAAGCACTATGAGGTCACCAAGTAACTTGCAAAACAAAGGTCCTTTGAGAGGAGTGTAGCATTGAGGGACCTGGCCTTGTGCCTGGTGACAGGTGGGGCCAATGTAGACACAGGCACAGAAACAGGTGTCTTGCTGTTGAGGAGATACATGGTTACTCCTGTCAGAGACAGACAGAGTGTGTGTTTGTGTGTGTGTGTGTGTGTGTGTGTGTGTGTGTGTGTGTTGTTAGCAAGGGAGAGAATAAGTGGGAATGAGAGAGAGAGAGGGAGAATGAAAGAAGGAAGGAAAGAAGGAGAGTGGTTGAAATACAGGTATGTGACAAAGGCTGGCCCTTTGAAATACAGGTATGTGACAAGGCAAGAAGCTTGCTCCCCAACCACATGAAGAAGAAGAAGAAGATGAAAAAGAAGAAGGAGGAGGAGGAGAAGAAGAAGAAGAAAATGAAGAAGAAGAAGAACAAGAACAAGAAGAACAAGAAGAAAATGAAGAAGAAGAAAATGAAGAAGAAGAAGAAGAAGAAGAAGAAGAAGAAGAAAATAAAGAAGAAAATGAAGAAGAACAAGAAGAAGAAGAATATGAAGAAGAAGAAGAAGAAAATAAAGAAAGAGAAAATAAAGAAGAAAATAAAGAAGAAAATAAAGAAGAAAATGAAGAAGAAGAAGGAGAAATAAAGAAGAAGAAGAAAATGATGAAGAAGAAGAAGAAGAAGAAGACAACGGTATGACTATAAAGGTGAAGACGATGACAACAACAACAACAGTAACAAAGGCGACAACAACAACAATGATGATGATGATGATGATGACGACAAATTAAATTTTTTTTTTATTTTTCTACATTACTTTCTAATATTCTGGTAGTTTCTTTCCACTTAAATATTAACGAAGCGTTACACTTATCTGGCCTGGAACAAAAAAGCAGCAGAAGAACTGTGCCAGACAAGAACAGCATTTGATTAGAAAGTGACCTGGAAACCTATCGGGCGATGATCAATAATTGATATGTTTACAATAGATCACTAACATGTATGGATATGAATAACATGTATTTATGTTAGAGCACTGACACCTATGTTTGTTTACATGTGGGGTTTTTTTAATGTAGATTTAGACACACTAACGTATGGCTGATTAATTACCTATGTTTACAATAAACACTGAAGTGTTGTGATGTCGTGCAGGTTGTGTGGTATTGGTGGTGGTGGTGGTGGTGGTATTGGTGGTGGTGGCGGCGGTGGTTGCGGCAGTGGCGGTGGTGGTGGTAGTGGCCGTCGTCGTCGTCGTGGTAGTGGTGATGTTGGTGTTAGCTGTGGTGGTGTAGTGGTGGTGGTGGTGTTATTGTTGGTGGTGGTTGTGGCGGTGGTGCTGGTACTGTTGGTGGTTGGTAGCAGTGTCATTGTTGATGTTAGTGTTAGTGTTAGTAGTTGTGGTGGTGGTGGTGGTGGTGGTGGTGGTGGTTGGTAGGGGTGTCATTGTTGGTGGTCTTGCTAGTGGTGATGTTTGTGTTAGTGGTTGTAGTGGTGGTGGTAGTAGTGGTAGTAGTACTGATATCAGTGTTGGTGGTTGTGTTGGTGGTAGTGGTGGTGTTGATGTTGGTGGTTGTGGTAGTGTTGGTGTAGGTGTAGGTGGTTGTAGTGGTAATAGTAGCAGAGATAATAGTGATCGTGGTGGTGGTGGTGGCGGTGGTGGCGGTTGTTGTGGTGGTGGTGGTGGTGAGGGTGGTAGTGGTACTGATATTAATATTGATGGTCGTCGTGGTGGTAGTAGTGGTATTGGTGCTGGTGTTGATAGTTGTAGTAGTAGTAGTAGTGGTATAAGTGTTGGTGGTTGTAGTGGTGGTAGAGCTGTTGTTGTTGGTGATGGTGGTCATGGCTGCAGTGGTGGTAGCGTCGGTGATCATATGGTAGCAGTGTTGGTTATGGTGGCGGTAGTAGTGGTATTAGTGTTGGTGGTTGTGGTGGTGATGGTAGTGGTGTCAATGTTGGTAGTCATGGTGGTTGTCATGGTGTTGTTGGTGGTGGTGGTGGTGGGGATGTTGATGTTTGTGGTGGCAGTAGTGGTCGCCGTTGTCATCGTAGTAGTGGTAAGTGTGACTATGAATGTTTTAATGTCAATGGGTCTACTTAACAGACATCACATATATGTGTCAATAGTATATATGTTATACATGCATCTATAGTATATATGTTATAGTATACGTCAATAGTATATATGTATATAGTATACATGCGTCAATAGTATATAACAGCCAAAGTAAAAAAAATGATGATGGACAGAGTCACTGTATCAAATATTGTGAAGGAAAGGAAAAATAAGATAAACTGACGTTTCAGACAATGGTCCTTCATCAAGATAGGAAAAAAAAATTGGGAAAACAATGGAAGGTGAAAAGATGGTGTTTGTTTATTGAGTGGTACACCATGCTGGAGTGACATGTGAGAATATATGGAGGTGAAGAACTTATTGTTAGCAGAGACAGAGAAGTGAAGGAAGTGAGCCTGAAAAGTAAGTATGATAAAGGGTAGGTTTGTGACAGGAGGTACGTGTGAAGTACATCTGTAGGGGAAGGCAAGGTAGAGTTGTAAGAGTTTGATGAGTGAGGCAATATGCTAATGAGCGGTGTGTATAGGTGTGTGTTTATGTGTGAGTGCAGAATGCTATTGATTGTGGGAAAGGGTGAGGTTTGAAGTAAATGAAATTAATTATGTATGAAGTGTGTCTATGTAGGTGGATATAAATTAAGTGAATTGTGTATTTGATTAGGTATGTAGGTGTGAATGTATGGGAGAGAATGTAGGTGAAATGTAAAATGTCTAGTGGAGATGTATGCGTGGTTTAGAAGAAAACAAGTCAATTGCTAAAGCCTGCAGGTGTAAGTGTGCTACAGAGGAAGATCATTTCCTGTTCACTTTGAAGACGGGAAATAAAGGTACCCATAGTGTTGTATGATCCTCAAAACAGTAAGATCTTAGTGGGTGTGGCCTGGAGAAAGGAAGTGGGGAGCCATCAACAACAGTAGTTAGTCTAATATTGTTTCAAACATCACAACATCCCATTTTTCCTCCATTTTTTGACCTTTTCTTTTGCCCCTTCCCTGTTACCTCCTTTGTCTCAACGCAAGACATTGTCTATTAAGTGTCAGCCAATCAAAGGACACAATTCTGTTATGTGACGTTTATCACTCCCACATCGATTATTAAGTTTCCGTCGCCTTGTCCGAGGGGACACTTTATTGATTGTACTAGGTGATGTTAGATAAACATCGACTCATTCTTATGCATTTATTCTTTTCATCTTAGCACGCTTACTGTGGTACGAATGATTCATTTTGCATCACGGACATCTGAAGTTACAATTTGCCATTTTGCAATTCGGTTTGGAATGGTTGCAATGTTTTCTTCATTCTTTTACAAAATGATGACTTACCGTTCTTTCTCTTTCTCCATATTTTATACATTTAACACACTGATTCTGCACTTTACCAAATCTATTTATTTATCAATTTCCTTGTGTCGTCCGACCCGAATAATTTTTACCTGTACACTCTAGTAAAGTTAACAAGGGACAACATGCTTGACTTAAACTAAATATTAGCAGTAGTGTAGTGGCTTTCATTCCTGGATTTGAATTCAGTATTTGTTAACTTGTTTCATGATCAAAGACTGAGTTGTTGTTGTGTTTGCTGCTGCTTCTTCTACGGCTGTTGTTGTTGTTGTTGTTTATTCTCCGTGTCAGCCCTGATTGACAAAACCTATGATCAAAAGCACTCTTTCCGTGAGCACCTTTTCAGGTATAGTCCATCTAAGACTACATGGCCCAATGTATTCTTTCTGTTTTAAGACATTAAAGAGGAGATCTGTACACAATTGTGGTAGGACATGAAAAAGACATGAAAAAGAGGATGGTCACGACAGGAATAACTTTGATCATAGATCTGCTTGATTGGGGTTCACCTGGGACTAAACAGCAAGAAGTTGCTAGAACTAGCAGCCAAATCTCCCCCAAATCACACTTTACTGCTTTGAATTCAATAAAAGCACATTTTGGATAAGGTAGTTTTACATACTTTTAAAAAGGGTTACTCTTATTGATTTCAAATTTTTGGCACAAGGCCAGCAATTTTGGGGGAGACAGATAGTTAGATAGATAGATAGATAGATAGATAACAGATAGATAGACAGAAAGACAGACAAACAGACAGGCAGATAGATAGGATAGATAGATAGATAGATAGATAGATAGATAGATAGATAGATAGATAGATAGATAGACAGAAAGACAGACAAACAGACAGGCAGATAGATAGACAGAAAGACAGACAAACAGATAGATAGATAGATAGATAGATAGATAGATAGATAGATAGATAGATAGAGATAGATAGATAGATAGATAGATAGATACATAGATAGATAGACAGGCAAATAGATAGATAGATAGATAGATAGATAGATAGATAGATAGATAGATAGATAGATAAATAGATAGATAGATAGATAGATAGATAGATAGATAGACAGATAGATAGACAGACAGACAGATAGACAGACAGATAGGCAGGCAGGCAGGCAGGCAGGCAGGCAGATAGATAGACAGACAGACAGTCAGACAGATAGAAAGACAGACAGACAGACAGACAGTCAGATAGATAGATAGATAGAAAGACAGACAAACAGACAGATTGATACACAGACACTTTAATTCACACTGTTCCAATCCACTCAGCTGATAAAAACGAGTGGTTCCTGTAATTCAACGGGTCAACCTTGTCACATTCTTTGTCATGCTGAATCTGCCTGGGAACTGCATTAAGAGGACACACATCTCTGGGGTACTCAACCACTTGCAAATTAATTTCTCAAGCAGGCTAATGAGTTGATTGAATCAATCTTCAAAGCCACAGTTGAACCAATTCTACTATATGGCTCAGAAACCTGGACGTTATCAAAGAAGCTTGAGAGACGGTTGGATGGAACCTCCACTCGCCTCCTTATGAGAGCTCAAAATCTCTCGTGGAAGTGTCATCCAACCAAAATGCAAATATATGGGAAACTACCACCTGTGTCATCTCTTGTGAAAGGTCAGAGAGTCCAGTTTGCTGGACATTGTTGTAGAGCTGAAAACGAGGCAATTTCTACTCTTCTCCTCTGGAAGCCATCTACTCGCAATACCAAAGGGCACACGCTCTACTACCCTGATGTAATCTCCAGGGATACAGGCATCCAGCAACAGGACCTCCGTAATGGTAAATTCCATTGTCTCGACCACGGTCGAACAATGATGACTGAATCAACTGGAACCCTCATCGTCATAACCGACAGAGTACTGGTTATTTATTGTCTTACCCAATATTTCTAAAACGGGATCTCCAAAAGCAAAGAAATAAAGAAATAGTTTATACACCATAAACTATAAACCTATATTAGGTAATACAATAAAAAATTTTGCCTGTCTTTATCAGGCAATCTTGATGGCCATAACTCTGACAGAGGTTTAAAAGCACCGAAATAACAACCATTTTAGGTGAGAAAGAGAATACCGAAGTCTGTCAAACAGCAATTATGGAGATGCTCTTTCTTTAATTCTTTGCTGACCTGAAAGAAAATTCCACCATTTCTAAAACTTCTAAAGATTATGGCAAATATTTTATTTAATCTGATAATAGCAAAATGCTGCATTTAACAAGAACTCAACTTGGCAATATTTATTTTATGATTGAACTAAAGTTAAAAGGACATGCTTTTTGTTGCTAGTGTGGTATTGTATAATAGTGTCGTGGTGGGGTTGGGGAGGGGTAATGTTAGTGCAGTTTATGGAAATAATGGTTCTAATGTTGGCGAAATTCATGGCAAGTTGTAGGTTTTTACTTATTTTATTTATATATTGTTGTTTTTCAGTTTTGTTTTTTTTTTGAAATATGGAATAAAAATTAAATATCGCAACAAACAAATGGATTATATCTCCTGAGACTGCACTTTTCTAGATTCTGGAGGAAAATTTTAAAATAAATAAATAAATTAATAAATAAATAAATAAATAAGAGGTCATGTGACCACTTTAGAATCGAATTATAGACATTAACCATTTGTTCTAGAATTTCATACCTTACTGTTTGTATAAGATGGATAGATAGATAGATAGATATATATAGAGAGAGAGAGAGAGAGAGTGAGAGAGAGAGAGAGAAGGATGGATGGATGGATAGATAAATAGATAGATAGATAGACAGACAGATAGACAGACAGACTGACACATAAATAGAGAGATAGAGAGGTAGGTAGGTAGGTAGATAGGTAGGTAGATATATATATATAGAGAGAGAGAGACACACACAGATAGACAGACAAAACAGACAGACAGTAGATAGATAGATTTTAGGGTGACAGAGAGAGTGAGAAAGGGCGAGAGAGAGAGAGAGAGAAAGTCAGGCTGACAAAGTAGATGGCGCCATTTTCAGAAAACTACATTTGTTACCACTTTCATTAAAAAGAAAAATATTATGTTGCGATTTATAGAGGAAGAATGGTAATTTCTTCCTCTATAAATAACTGCATTTATTTTCCCCATTGTTTCTATTCCTTTGAGACTTGGAACAACACCACTTAAATTCTTTGCTTCAAAGAAAAAGAATATTCTCATTCTCCTCTCAACGGATGGGGGAAGAACTTCAGTCAGAGAGCAACGACAAGCAATGAGTAAAATTATTGCATTTAAAGTAGAGTGTGAAAACTTTCCAGTGAATCTATTTAAAATATGAAACAATGTATTGTGGTTTGTTATTATATAAAAGTGTTTAGTGAAAGAGAAAATAAAGTAAACTTTGATGGGGATGCAGGCATTGTCATGAAGTCATGAAGTTTAGAAGTGTACTTCACAATGGCACTATTCTGGGTTCGTTCCTACATTGTGTATTCTTGGGCAAGTGTCTTTAATAATAGCCTAGATTCAACCCATAGATTTTGTCTGGAACTGGGTGTACAAACACTAATGGATTGTGCTTATTATAAGAGAGTAAATCTAATTTGTCTCCTTCTGGTTGGAAATGTCTTTGGTATATATTCAATGCTCAGTATGTTAGGGTTTATTAGCATGCCAGATGAAATGCTTAGTGATATTTCTCTTGAAGGTGGTGAGCTGGCAGAATCGGTAGCATGCCGGGCAAAATGCTTAGCGGTATTTCATCTGCTGTTACGTTCTGAGTTCAAATTCCGCCAAGGTCGACTTTGCCTTTCATCCTTTCGAGGTCAATTAAATAAGTACAAGTTATGCACTGGGGTCGATATAATCAACTTAATCCGTTTGTCTGTCCTTGTTTGTCTTCTCTGTGTTTAGCCCCTTGTGGGTAATAAAGAAATAGGTATTTCACCTGCTTTTATGTTCTGAGTTCAAATTCCACCAAGGCCGACTTTGCTTTCCATCCTTTTGGGGTTGATAAATTAAGTACCAGTTACTCACTGGGGTCAATCTAATCGAATGCTCCCCTCCCAAAAAAGTTTGGGCTTTGTGCCTAGAGTAGAAAAGAGTAGGTTAGGGTTTATTAGATGTCTTTTGTGTGTATACAACGTTTCAATAACTAAGGGGCTTTCAACCAGATGTCTTTGGTATATGTGCATTGCATCAGTAAATTATGGATCCCCCCCAGACACACACCAGGTGTTATAGACATCAGGTGATGGGCCATAACATCAGGACAAGGCCCTTGGGTGTCATTAGGGGAGTCTAATTTACAGCAGGTATTCAGATTATCCTTCAATTAACAAGATCTTTCCCATTTTCTCCCCCTAGACTCTAAGACCCTGAAAAAGTGCTCTGGATCTTCCTTTCTTCATCTGACTAAACTATAAAAATAAAATAAATTAAGCAAACCTGATGGTATTGAGCATGTACTAAAGACATCTGGTGACCCCTAAATTACTAAAACTTTGTACATATATATACTTATATTAAGGACATTACTATACATAAATGCCTCACGCTAGGCTGGACTTTTAAAGTAAAAACTACAATAATAAGTAAATAATGATAATAATATTTATTATGGTAGTTTTGACTTTAAAAGTCCCTCCTAGCATGAGGCATTTATGTATAGTAATGCCCTTAATATAAGTAAATATATTTAAGAGGAATAAATTGATGGATTTTTCCCTTATGAGGTTTTTCACGCTAACTACTTTATAAATTCTTATAAAAATTTTATCCTATTTTTCAATTATATATATATATATAATATATATATATATATACACAAAGAGCATCTGGTGATGAGACTAAAATTTCTGATGCATCGTAGATATCTCTAAGACAACTGCTGATGAGCCCTAAATGCATAAATATATATATGTTTATATAATATATATATATATATATATATATATAATATATATATATATATATTTAGGTAGTTGAATGAATTATCTTAGTATGGATAATTCGTTAACCGATACCTGGGTACCAAATTCATGTCAGAAAAACACGGTTGAAGCTACATGCCAAGGGCAGAGATCACGTGCTTTCGTGTGGAAATTTGTGTGTTTTTTTAATACAAATAAATGAAAGAATGGAGTTGAACGACGATTTAACAAAATTACTTTATTCTCGACATATGTTTCGAAGGCTGCATATTCCTAATTTCGAAGGAATAAGGGGTGCATTATGCCGTCTTCTCATCAGGAAAAACAAGGAACTTATGTCAGCATCAAGATGAACAAAAACTCTTAGATGACTGCCCACACGGAGTCCATAGCGATATATATATATATATATATATATATATATACACACCTAAGAGATCTCATGACAATGATGATGATGATGACGACGATGATGTCAATGATGACAATGACAACAATGATGTTGTAAACAACAATAAACTATTGATGATGATGATGATGATGATGATGACAATGTTGACAACAGCTTTCAAACATCGTTCAGATTGTTCTGCTTCCTATGTAGCTATTGGCATTGATGTTGTTGTTGCTGTTCTTGTTATTATTTTTTGTTGCTGTTGTAATTCTCAGATAGTTAAAGTAATTATATAAAAAGAAATTTCCTTCACTTAGCCGTCTATCAAAGACTTCTCTTAACTGAATTTAAATGTTATACATAGCTCATGATTGTGTATCATTCTTCTACCAACAGATGGCGCTACCATCATTTATTACATTATTTCACTCGTTATAACTTCATTGAATTATGTCCCCTGGAAGGTAAAAAACAAGTAACGTCAAATCTCAGTTTTCTTTAGTACATCACTTTAACAGGAATTATAATCATTGCTAGTAACTAGAATATCAACCCACAACCTACACAAAATAATACCCAAATCTCCCTCAAATGACATATTATACAGGTTGAAAGCAGAAAATGAAGGGACATTGGAACATCAATATCATCATCATCATCATCATCATTGTTATTATCAACATTATCATCATTTTAACATACACTTTTCCATGCTCACATGAAATTCGTTGATGCAGATTTTCGACAGCTGAATGCCTTTCCTGTTGCCAATCCTCACCTGATTTCCAAGTAAGGTAATATTTGCCCGCAACTAGACAATGTCTTGGAAGATTGGAAATGAATGACAGCAACACTCACTTGCTACCATCATGCAATATCAAGGCAAGGAGACAGTAATACACATTATCATCATCATCATCATCATCATCATCATCATCATCTTCCAAAAAATTCGAGCAGCTTTTAATGCCATCATCAGCATCAGGCGTGCCTCCCAACCATATGGTTCAGTCCCACTGCGTGGAACCTTGGGCAAGTACTTTCAACTATAACCTTGGACAAACTAAGGCATTGTGAGTGGATTTGGTACATAGAAACTGAAAGATGCCCATCAAATATATGTGTGTGTCTTTGTGTCTGTGTTTGTACCCCCATCATTGCTTGGTAACCCATGTTGGTCTGTTTACATTCCCATAACTTAGCAGTTTGGCAAAAGAGACTGATAGACTAGGTACAAGGCTTAGAAAGAATAAGTCCTTGGATCGATTTGTTCAACTAAAAAACTCCCTTTAAGGCAGTGCTCAAGCATGGCTTCAGTCAAATGACCAACACAACAAAAGAATAAAATAATTCTTTAATGTTATCATTACCATCAACCCCTAGATAATATTACTGCCTCAACCCCCAAGGTGGCACGAGACCAGTTATCTGCTTACCAAGGCTTATAAGTAACTGAGATAACAATACTCCCCCTGAACTTGGTGCCAGTCCTTTGTAGGGTTACTCACCTATAGCTGGATGGACCAGAGCAATGTGAAACAAAACATAATGCACGGCCTGGTCTGGGAATCGGAACCACAAGCTTAATTTCCACAGTATATAGATAGCAAGCTGTTAAGTGGCTGGCATTAGGAAGGGCGTCCAGATGCAGAAACCAGGCCCAATCAGGCCCAATTGGGATCTGGTGCAGCATTTAGGCTTGCCAGCTCTGATAAAAACCGTCTGACCCATGCAAGCAAGGAAAACAGATTTTAATGGATGATGATGTTGATGATGATGACAATGTTGTTGATGATGATGAGGAGGAGGATAATGATGATGATAATGAGGAGGAGGAGGATAATGATGATGATGATGAGGAGGAGGAGGAGAAGGAGGATAATGAGATGATGATGATGATGATGATGATGATGATGGTGGTGATAATGATGATGTGGATGATGACGATGATGACAATGATGATGACGATGATAATGATGATGATGGTGATGATGACGATGACGATGATAATGATGATGGCGATGATGACAACAACAATGATG
>NC_043008.1:53163082-53188082 GCF_006345805.1 Octopus sinensis
ACTTATTGATCAGACCTTGTATACCTATGTAACTATGTATGTATATACACAGCCACACACACACACACACACACTCATACACGCATACATACCTATACAACGTCATTCATATTCTTATAACATGTGTCATGACACAACCAGCTGTTGGTTCGGCAAAGTGATTATTCACTAAACACCTTAGAGACATTGTAAAAACATGAACATCTCTCTTTGTACAATGCCTTGTCTTCAACACGCAGTTCTTTTGCTAACTGTTGACATATACGATTACCAGAACAATGTCCTATACACACACATGCACACACACACACATATATATATTTATACATACATACATATATATGTATTTGTGTGTGTGTTTGTGTGTGGGTGGGTGGGATTGTGTATATATATATATATATATATATATATAAATAGATATATATATGTGTCTACATATATATATATATGCATGTATGTATACCTACATATACATATATGCATAAATATGTGTGTGTATATGTATATGCATGTATGTATATATATATGTGTGTGTGTGTGTATATATATAAATACATGTGTGTGTATACATATATATGCATGTATATATGTAAATACATTTTAACACACGGATATATGCATAGAGATATATATGCATATGTATACGTATACACACACACATATACATACATATATATATATATATGATATATATGCCGGAGTAAACACGTAAATGTGAAACAAGGTGGAAAAAAGAGTACTCAAATACCAGTGGTAGAGTAATATGCTTTATTTAAAGCAGCAGAAAATTCAGCAAAAGCTGTTGCTCTGAGTTTCCCGTTGCCGTTTGTCCGACGAACGGCAACGGGAAACTCAGAGTAACAGGTTTGTTGAATTTTCTGCTGCTTTAAATAAAGTATATGAATATATATATATATATATATATATATACATATATATATATATATATATATACATACACACACACACACACATATATATATATATATATAATAGATATAGATATATACACATGCACATATTAAAATTTTAATATTTTGAATTTTCCAGTTGGATCCTTATACCTGTATTCTATTGTATTATTATTTTTTTTTTTCTTTCTTAATTCTATTTCCTCTGCTTTTCCCATCAGAAGGTAATGTCTTTAAACTAACAACAATTCATATACAGAGCTTATATTGTTGTTTTTTGCTTCCTCTGCTACCGGCTTTTCAATTTTTTTTTTTTTTTTTATGTGTATCAGTTTTGTATATGTTCGACTAAGAATTTATTTTACTCTCATGTTATTAAGAACTTTGTGTAGGTGCTCTCCTATCATTGTCACTAACATAACACATACCGTAGCGTTTTTTTTTTGTTTCTTGTCGTCAATCATTAGAAACACACTCAACATCACAAGGTTTAGCTAATCTGCGGATTTAGCTGTCCGAATTTTTAATCTGGGTCATGATACTTCCGATTTAAAAAAAAAAAACAAAGAAATGTTTAATAAAAAAAAATGATCATCTTCGTTTGTTTGTTGTTGTCATTGTTATTTTGTTATTTTTATAATTAGTTAATTAGTCTTGGAGAAATACATCCGTTTTTTCATTGTTTCTGTCATCATGTCGTTGTTGTTGTAGCCCTCACATTAGTAGCTATATTTCAAAAAATATTTGGCATGAATTGAATTTAATCAATGTTTTTGTTGTATTTTGGGAGGGTCATTATGCTAATAATAAACACACACACTGGTTTTGTTCACTGGTTGGTTAACTATTTAACCAATTCATTAATCAATTGTTTGCTTAATCCTGAACTGACCTGCAGCAGAGAGGATATGTCACTGAAGAGATGGTGATGAAAGAACTTTGAGAAATATAACTGAATGATTAATTAATCAAACAATTAATCAGTCAATTGATTAGCTAACATTTTAAATAGTTAACTGATGAATAATAAAGAAGTGAAATAAAACCAGTGTGTGTGTTTATTATTGGTGTGATGACCGTCCCAATGTGCAACAGAACCTCTTTCAACATTTGACTTCGTATCAAGAACCTTGCAAACCAAATACAAAAATTAAATATTTAATTAAATGAAATAATGAAAAAATAATACAACAAATATAATTATAAGAAAAAAAACTGTCCTAACCAACATCCGAGTGAGACATTTACCATTTGCTCTGTTTCAAATTTTTGATGCATTTAAGGATTCTTAGAATTGAACAATTTTAAGGATTTTCATACTCATTAAATTTTTTCTTTTTTTATTCAAACGAAGATTCTCATTGCTAATTGAAACATTCAAATAACTACATAGAAAATCCATCTCATTATTTATTCATGAAATATCTGTCTTAAACAAGGAAGTATCTTCAAGATTTAGGTTGTGCAAGCAGTTACATCCATATTATATTATTTCTCTGTATTTCACAATTTATATACATTATTTATTGAGAGAATTTTCATAATCATTTTAACCCTGAATCATTGAGTTTATAGATTATTCAATTTTATAAATTATAGATCTACAAATTTACATTTTTACATTAACATAGAATAATTGCCAATACCTTCTGCTGTTTCATTATCTACATAACATGTATGTGTGTATATAATATATATATATATATATATATATATATATATTATATTATGTATGTATATATATATATATATATTATATATATAATATATATATATATATATACTAATAATATGTATATTATATATATATGTATATATATATATATAATATATATATATATATATATATGTATTATATAATGTATATATGATGTATATAAATAAATAAATGAGTTTAACGCAGGTCTAAATCAATACTTTTACGTTTGACACATGTTTCGAGGATTTCACTGATATTATTCAAAAGAATAAATGGTATAAAACAATGCAATCTTCTCTTCAGGGAAGTGAAAAAACGAAACTCATCAACAAGGGAAAAATACACTCATCTGTTTATATATAATATATATATATATATTATATATATAATATATATGGCCTGCTTGCTTAGCCAGCGGGGTGGCGTCATTCGAAGGCTAAAACAATGCGAACGCATTGTGACCAGCGATGTCTAACTACATCTGATGGACTGGTCGGTCACATGATCATGTGATATATATATATATATATACCTATATATATATATGTATGTCTATTGATATATATATATATATATGATGATGAGAAATACCAAAGAAATATATTACAAGATTATTTCAATATTTAATTCACAATTGATCCATCATTATGATCAATCAAAAATATTGATCATATTGAATAATGATGAAACAATTGTATATGAAGTATTAAAATAATTTGCTAAAGCCAGTCTATAATATTTGTCATTATAAACAATTTATGGATATTTGTGGACTTTCAGACAGTTCGAGTGATAGAATGGAAAAGAATCCTATTTTACAATCTTCTGATAGCCAACACTATGGAAGTGCTTTATGTGAAAATCCCAACTAACTACACACACACATATGTATGCGTGTATGTGTGTGTGTGTATATATATATATATATATATATATATGCATATGTATTTATATGTATGTATGTATATGTATAATAATCCTTCTAAAATAGGTGCAAGGCCTGAAATTCTGGAGGAGGAGACTAGTTGATTATGTCGACCCCAGTGCAGAACTGGTACCTATTTCATTGACTCTGAAAGTATGAATGGCAAAGTCAACCTCGGTGGAATTTGAACTCAGAACACAATGACAGATGAAATACTGCTAAGAATCTTTTCTGGTGTGCAAACAATTCTGCCAGCTCACCAGTAATTGCAAAGAATACGGAGATTAGCACATTGTCACATTTATATTCCAGAACACAATTGTACAGCATATTTGATTTAAATGTGTCTGAAGCACGTTTCTGTTGCCTAGCCATCTTGCAATTGTGCAATTGTATTTACATCCACTTACTTTTGATTGGTTATTAAGATTATGCAGCTTTATTCAAGGTCGAACCATAACCTGCATTATAACTGAATGCTTGCATAGTGCCTGACTGGTTACTTTATCCCCGTCTATTCCTTATGTGTATAATGATATATATATATATATACATACACGTCTGTGTACATATATATATATACACACATATGTATGTATGTATGTATGTATGTACATGAATATACATATCTGTATATGTGCATACGAATGTGCCTCTGTGTGTATAGTATATATATGTACATAATGGTGTGGTGTGTGTGTGTGTGTGTAAGTATAAGTATGTATATATTATACATTTTTACATATTATACATACATATATGTGTATATATATATATATATATATATATATATATTATATATATATATATACATATATATATATATATATATATATACATTAATATATGTATATATGTATATATATATATATATATATATAGTATATATATATATAATAATATATATATATATTTATATATATATATATATATATATATATATATATATATATATGTACATATGCTTATACATATGCTTTCGAACTTTGAGCTTCACAGACGCAATGACCATGACCAATACCTTTAGCATCATACGGTGCTTGAGAAGTGAACGCGTTATGCCAAGCAAAATTGCAGTCATGGCAGATATTAGCGTCATTGAAAGTGGCACTCATGCCAGAGGCATGTAAATATACCTTGCTGCCACACAAATGGCACTCATGCCAGTGGCACGTAAAAGCACCCATTACACTCTCAGAGTGGTTGGTGTTTGGAAGGGCATCCAGCCATAGAAAACCATGGCAAATCAAACTGGAGTCTGGTGCAGCCTTCCAATGTGCCAGCCCAGTCAAACCATCCATCTCATACCAGCATGGATAATGGATATTAAATGATGATGATGATGATGATATAATATAAAGTGTTATACGTATGTGTATTTATAGAGAGAGAGAATGAGGGAGGCAGACAGACAGACAGATAGATAAGTCTACAGAATTAAGAAAATAATTCTGACTTAATAATAATGTCAGCAATTATTTTCTTACCTATTCCGTCATTCTCTTTAATCTAGAATCCTGAATACATCCAGGTCTCAACAGAGTAATTAACAAACTCCAGATTCTTAATACACATGGCATCATTAGTTAGGATTAGTGTGAAATGAAAGGATGTTTTATATAATCCAGGTTAAAGCAGATTATACTGACCTTACAGTTTAAACTATGAGGAATGCAGATTCAGGCTTCGTTTCTTAACATTTTAACTTTGAATTCAGTAAAGTTTAGAGATATAACAAATCTGTATACATGTATATATATGTATATATATATATATAGATATATATATATATATATATATATATACTGACGGTATTATTAACTTAATATCTAATTTTTCCCCTCATCCCCTTTATGAATTTATATATATATATATATATCATCATCGTTTAACATCTGCTTTCCATGCTACCATGAGTTAGACGATTTGACTGAGGTCTGGCAAACCAGATGGCTGCACCAGGCTCTAATCTTGATCTGGCAGAGTTTCTACAGCTGGATGCTCTTCCTAACGCCAACCACTCTGAGAGTGTAGTGGATGCTTTCACGTGCCACCAGCACAAGGGCCAGTTAGGCGGTACTGGCAACTGCCATGCTCAAATTGTGTTTTTTTATGTGCCACCTGCACAGGAGCTAGTCCAGCAGCACTGGCAACAACCTCGCTCAAATGTGTTTTCCCGTCCCACCAGCACAAGTGCCAGTAAGGCAACGCTAGTAACAATCATGCTCGAATGGTGCTTTTTATGTGCCACCGGCAAGGAAGCCAGTTAGTTGCTCTGACAGCAATCACGCTCAGATGGTGCTCTTAGCACTACATTAGCATGGATGCCAGTCATCGAATTTGATTACAATTTCGATATCACTTGCCTCAACAGGTCTTCACAAGCAGAGTTTAGTGTCCAATGAAGGAACGGTACTCATAAGTGGGCTGGTTACACCCCTGGAATAGGCCACAAGGTTATGGTCTCACTTGGCTTGCCGGGTCTTCTCAAGCACAGCATGTTTCCAAAAGTCTCAGTCACTAGTCATTTTCCGCGGTGAGGCCCAATATATATACATATAATATACTATATATATATATATATAATATATATATATATATATATAATATTATATATATATACATATATAGATAGAGAATATATAGATATATATTAGATATATATATAGATATATATATATATATATATATATTGGCCTGTGATATGCAGGAGACTGACTGGGAGAGCAATACCTGTAATCGTCACAGATGGAGGAAGCAGGTTAAGGAGGGGGGCGATGCCTTTGAGAGAGCACGTATTCTGCATGAAGAACTTAAGCATGCTGCTTGAATGTGCACTGCTGGTGTAGTGAATGGGGAAAGCTTGGTCTGCAATGTTTGCAGTCGTGTATGCTTGTCAAGAGCAGGGGTCATTAGCCACCAACAGAGCTGCAAATGCAAAATAAGTTAGTCCTAGAGCACACGATGTTCCTGACGGTCACCAGTGGTCTTCCTTGGTCACGAGTGGATGGCCATCATACACACACACACATATATATATATATATATATATATAAACATACATATATATAGATAGATAAATAGATAGATAGATAGATAGATAGATAGATATATAGGTAGGTAGGTAGGTAGGTAGGTAGGTAGGTAGGTAGATAGATAGGTAGATACATAGATAGATAGATAGATAGATAGATAGATAGATAGATAGATAGATAGATAGATAGATAGATAGATAGATAGATAGATTGACAGATATAGATGTTTATGCATACATATATTTATATCCCATATTTAATATATGTGTATATTGAGACAGAAAGATTGACAGATAAATATATAGATATAGATAATATATATATATACGTATTAAGATAGCAATTTGGCAGAGTTGTTAGCATGCCAGGCGAAATGCTTAGTGCCATTTCCTTTATCCTTATATTCTGAGTTCAAATTCCACCAAGGTCGACTTTGCCTTTCATCCTTTCAAGGTTGATAAATTAGGTACCAGTTGAACACTGGGGTCGATGTAATTGACTTAGCCCCTTCCTTGAAATTGCTAGCAATGTGCTTTACTTTGAAATCAATATATATGTATATATTATATAATATATATTATATATATATATATATATATAATGTATGTATACCATCTACATATCTAAAAATATTTTATACATATATATATTTATATATATATATATTTATATATATATTATATTTATATATATATATAACAATGGCAGCGTGGAAGGCGTTTGTAAGCCATTTAAGAGATGCAGCATGGACTTTTGTCAGTGAACAGGTCGCGGTCTTAAAGCGACGAAAATATTTTGACAAATTAAACTTAAATGTTGAAGTGAATCAAACGGCTTTTGTGTTTTTCTTAAATGGCTTACAAACACCTTCCACGCTGCAATTGTTTTCGTTTCAGCACACAATCTCAGATCAGGACACTTGCTATGCAAGTACATCTCCTATATATATATATTATATATATATATATATATATATATATATATATATATATATATATACATACATAAATAATATATGTATAATATGGAAAGCATCTAAATATGCATGTATGTAAATATATGTATATAAGAGCACCTAAGCTAGATGTACCACTTTGTAGATGTCTATCGCCAGTGTTCACTTTTTTCATTCTGTCTTTGATAAACCATTCGCATGATAATCAGATGATAATGGCATTTGATGAATCTACAAATTCTTTGTCTTATTCAAAGTGTCTAGTTCTGCATGACTCTTTAACATTATTCCAACTTGCTCCCTTTTAATTTATGTTAATTTATTATTTATGTTAATATATATATATGTTGATTTTAATAATTATGTTAATGTTAAATCTATTTGGTTTCTGTTGAACTACAGTGGGATTCTGTTGTGCTTTAACAATGACTTAATTGTCCGTCTCTTCTTTATTTTTCCAACATAGTTTCTACATACACACACACATACATACATGCACACATTTATATTCACGCACACACACACATATATATATATTTATATATGCACTTGTATACATAACATAACTAAATACCTACATAGTTACATTCAGACAGACATAAAAATATATCCTCCTCCTCCTCATCATCATCATCATCATCGCTTAACGTCCATTTTCCTTGCTAGCATGGGTTGGACAATTTGACTGAGGACTGGCAAACCAGATGGCTGCACCAGGCTCCAATCTTGATCTGGTAGAGTTTCTACAGCTGGATGTCCTTCCTAATCCCAACTACTCTGAGAGTGTAGTGGATGCTTTTACGTGCCACCGGCACAAGGACCAGTCAGGCGGTACTGGCAATGGCCACGAAAAAATCGTGTTTTTTTTACGTGCCATCTGCACACCAGCACAAGTGCCAGTAAGGCAAGGCTGGTAACGGTCACGCTCGATTGGCGCTTTTTACATGCCACTGGCTCAAATGCCAGTTAGCCACTCTGGCAACGATCACGCCCAGATAGTGCTCTTAGTGCTCCACTAGCACTGGTGCCAGTCATCAAATTTGATTTAATTTCAACATGCATATATATATATATATTTATATAACACCCTGCAGTGTGGACTCATTGGTTTGGGTGTTGCACTCTGAATCATAATATTGTGGTTTCAATCCCTGGACCAAGTGATGCATTTGTGTTCTTGAGCAAAATGCTGCATTTTGTGTTGCTCCAGTCTACTCAACAGGTGAAAATGAGTAAACCTCCCACAAATTGGTGTCCCATCTAGGGGGAGTATGAATACAACACAGAATCCAGGAAACTGGCCTTATGATCCATGGCACAGAAAGGACCTTCGATCCTTCTTCTGAACCTATGCCTAGACTAGTTCTAGTTATGCTTAATAAAAAATAATTTATTATTTACATTATTTACATTTGACGGATATTTGTCCTTGTCTTGTTTGTTGAACAAACAAGATGAGGACAAATATCCGTCAAATGTAAATAATGTAAATAATGTACATAATTCCTCATCTCTTAAACATAGAACAGTTTTATCTAATTAGTATGGAATGACATTAGACTTCAATGAAAACATGTAGAGAAACTCCATAAAAAACTAGCTTGTCTTTCAAACTATCTAACCTTCTTATGTAGATGTAGAGACTAAAAAAAACAAACAAAAAAAAACAAGATGGGGACAAATATCCATCAAATGTAAATAATGTAAATAATGTAAATAATGTACATAATTCCACATCTCTTAAATATAGAACTGTATTAAAAAATTATTTATTTACATAAAGTTTTAACAGCATTGTCTTTGAAATAGTCACCTTGTACAGCAATGCACCAGTCCCGGCTTTCCTGCCAATTTTGGAATCCAGCCTGGAAGTTGTTTTCCATAATGAGTCAAGGACCTTCTGTGATTTGCTCTAAATCTTGACAACGGTGTTAAAACAACAATCTTTGAGCTGCATTGTCATCTTGAAGAAGAAACAGAAATCTGCAGATGCTAAATCCATCAAATTGATTTCTGCAGGAGCAGAAGTGGTACCATGTTTTGGTTTTGCCAAGAAACTCACAAGTGAGGAGAGTGTGATGACAGGGTGCATTGTCATCATGAAGAATCCAATTCTTCAAAATCCACAGATCCAGTTGCAGTTGCCAAGGCAGGTTGTGTGTGAGCGTGTATATGTTAAATAAAATAAGATAACAAGGTCAAGGTAATGGGATATTCCTAGGACATTTATTAATAGAAAGGTGGTCTTACAGCTGTTTCAAGGAAATAGATGATATCTCATCGTCAGAGATGAGTATAAACTTGTCTTTTAAGTTATTTTATTTAAAACACACACACACACACATATATATATATACACACACACACACACACATATATATATACACACACACACATATATATATAACACACACACACACACACACACATATATATATATACACACACACACATATATATATATATATCTCTATATATAAACGGCAGTTTGTCTGTGCGTGTTTCTGTGTGTCTGTTTGCTTGTACCCTCACCCTGACCACGGCTTTCAACCGATTCTGATGAAACTTGACACACGCATAGCCCAATGTCATAATTCAAAACTAACACAGCCAAAATTTTGAAAAGTTCCCCCAGTTCTGAAAAAAATCGATAAATTCGACATGGGGTCGAGAATCAGAAACACGAACCACAAACTGTCTAGGGGACGCAACTCCATCCTTTTTTAACTCTCAAAAAAAATTTACCATATTTTTTTCCCTTTTTTGGCTATTTTTTGGCTATAACTCTCTAAAAATGCTTTATAGTTATTTCCCTTACAAACCTGAGCAACGCCGGGCGATACTGCTAGTATATATATATATATATATATATATATATATATATATATATATATAACCCGTGGCAACATGGAAAATAAACATTAAATGATGATGATGAAGAGGATGATGAAAGATGTGTGGGATGCTGAGAAAAATGACAGTGGTGATGATGTGGATAACAATGATGGTGATGGTGGTGGTAGTGGTAATGATGTTGGTGTTGATGATGATGATGATTATGATGATGATGATGATGATTATGATGACCAACAATTGTAAGTGGTTGGATTAATCTATACCTTCAGCTTCTGTACTTAAGGGATCCTTTATTTTATTGACCCTGAAGAAATGAAATGCAAAGTTGTCTTTGAAGGGGATCTGAACTCAAAGCATAAAAAGCCAAAAGAAACACCACAAGGTATTTTGTCCAACTTTCTAGTGCCTTAATATCAGACAGACAGACAACCAGACAGACAGACTAGCAATTAGAAAGACAGATAGGCAGGAGGCATGCAGACATGTAGACAGATTAATAGACAGATGAATAGATAGATAGACAGATGGACGGACAGACAGATGGATGGACAAATAGAGAGACAGGTAGATTTACAGACAAATAGATAGATAGATAGATAGATAGATAGATGGATGGATAGACAGACAGACTGACAGATACATATATACATACACACATACATGCATACATACATACATAGACAGACAGACAAATAGATAGATAGATAGATATATAGACAGACAGACAGACAGACAGACAGACAGACAGATAGATAGATAAGTTTCTTTATTGGCCACACAGGGCTGCACACAGATGGGACAAGTTACAAGGTAGAGCTTTTCTTTTGGGGGATGAAGAGAACAAAATACAAAAGAAAAAAAAAGGGGGGGTGCGTAGGTTTTCGATCAAGAGGGATCGTAAAAGGGAAGAAAAGAACAAAAACAAAAAAAAAATTGAATAAAATAAAAAGAGTAAAAAGAATAAAAAGAAAAGGAAAAGGAACAAAAGGAAAGAGAAATGAAAAAAGAAGAAAAAAGGGGAAAAAAGGGGAAAAAGGGGAAGAGGAAAAAAAAGAACGATCAATAGGGATCGTGTATCACAGTGTTATGATATATGGTGTAAAGGGGAAAACAAGTAAGGTTTATCCGTGGGAAGAAAAGCCTACGAAAAAGACCACGGTAACCTTGGTCAATATTGTTATATGTTACCACATTTGTTTGCAAGTGGGTAACCCTCTGTTTTCAATTTCTGGGTTCATAGGATTATGCTCAAGGTGGCTTCGTCATTCATACGTGCCATCCTTGCTACATTCACCCATCTTTTTTTATTCGCTAGAGAAAACTTGCCTCTCTACTCTCACTTTCCTTTTCAAGTGGTACTTGAAGAAGTTGATGAGAGATTGACCAGAGAGGTAAGTGTTTGTCTCCAATCCTTTCAGACGCGTCCACCAGATACATTCTTTCGCCATAGCCACAAGGATGATGAAAATAGCTCTTCCTTCCCGTTTGAAGGAAGGAGGCGTGACAATATTGACGATAGACTCAGCTGATAAACCGACTCATCCCACACGAGACAGCAGTTGTTCGACATAAGCCCACAGGTCGGAAATTGTTGGACACTGCACGAGTGCGTGCAGAACGGTTTCATCGCTCTGACCGCATCTCGGGCAGGTCGGCCCCGTGTTTCTCGAGCCGTGTCTATAGAGCTTATCCCGAATGGGTAGTGCTTCTCGGTAGAACTGCCAGGCCAGGGATCTCTGGAAGTTGTCCATGGGCCCTGGCCCGAAAGTCGTCCTGAACAGGCAGGTCAGGTACTCCTCGTCGACGTCCAGGTTCGCCCCGAGCTCGTCGTCATACCTCCCCTCCAGATAGATAGATAGATATACATGTACAAAGAGAAAAAAGCTCATAACCTGTATAATGACTGGCTGGCAATAAACATAGAAGTGTACAACACCAAGCTTTTATATGTGCATAGACATGTTCTTTATGACATTGGAAAACAAGAAATGTAAAGCGGAAATCAAATGAAGGATTGGAGATTGCCAGAAAATTGTTTGAAAACACATCAAACATTACAAACTTAAAGAAACATTTATATTGAAACCAGGAAAAAAAGTTTAAAATGGTACGTCAGGTCCACTTCGGTTTTTGGAGATGAAACATGGACGTTAACAACTGTAATTATCATGTAGATTAGAAGTCTTTGAGATGAAGATATTGGAAGTGGTGCAGAGTGCAGAAGCATTGATGAAGTTCTGAGAATGGCAAATCTAAGAATGTTTTATTAAATGCCGACTAAGAGAGAGAGAGGAATGTAAATTATTTTGAGTGTTTGATTTGGATTTAAAAAAATGGTTAAGTGGGTCTGTTAATTGATGGCAGGAAAAAATCGAAAGAGAGGAAACGGAAATACAAAAACAAACAAACAAACGAAGAATTATTTGGATGAAAAATATCAAGAATTAGACAGACTTTAGAATGCAGTGAATGTTTATCTTTCATCTTTTATTTGTTTCAGTCACTGGACTTTGGTCGTACTGGAGCACTGCCTTGAAGTGTTTTAATCAAACAAATTGACTCCAATGATTATTTTTACATTTTTTAAAAAATTTTGTACTAATTCTATCAGCCTCTTTATACCAAACTTCTAAGTTATTCTCTTTACTCTCTTACTCTTTTACTTGTTTCAGTCATTTGACTGTGGCCATGCTGGAGCACCACCTTTAGTCAAGCAAATCGACCCCATGACTTATTCTTTGTAAGCCTAGTACTTATTCTATCGGTCTCTTTTGCCGAACCGCTAAGTTACGGGGACATAAGCACACCAGCATCGGTTGTCAAGCGATGTTGGGGGGACAAACACAGACACACAAACACATAAACACACACACACATATATATATGAACATATACATATATATGACAGGCTTCTTTCAGTTTCCATCTACCAAATCCACTCACAAGGCTTTGGTTGACCCGAGGCTATAGTAGAAGATATTTACCTAAGGTGCCATGCAGTAGGACTGAACCAGAGACCATGTCATTACAAAGCAAACTACAAGAATTTTGAGAATATCAAGGGCAGATCAGAAAACCATTGGTGAATTTCTTAGGGAGACAAATTTAAAAACATTTTATTAAATTCCATCAAAGAGAAAAAACTAAATCATTTTGAGCATTTAATTAGAAAAAAATGGTTTGGTTTGGTTTGGTGAGTCTGTGAAAAGATAAGGTAAAAAGAAGAAAAGAAATTGAAAATCCTGTGTAGTAAGTAGCTTGCTTACAAACCACATATTTTCGGGTTCAGTCCCACTGTGTGGCACCTTGGACAAGTGTCTTTTACTATAGCCTCAGGCCGACCAAAGCCTTGTGAGTGGATTTGGTAGACAGAAACTGAAAGAAGCCTGTCGTATATATGTATATATATATGTGTGTATATGTGTGTATATGTTTGTGTCTGTATTTGTTCCCCTTCCCCCCAACATCACTTGACAACCGATGCTGGTGTGTTTATGTCCCTGTAACTTAGCAGTTCAGCAAAAGAGACCGATAGAATAAGTACTAGGCTTACACAGAATAAGTCCTGGGGTTGATTTGCTCGACTAAAGGCGGTGCTCCAGCATGGCCACAGTCAATTGACTGAAGCAAGTAAAAGAGTAAAAGAGTATGTTCATGGATAGTATTGGTTTCAAATTTTGGCACCAGGCCAACAAGTTTGAAGGTATTGATTTGTTTACATAAACGCTGGAAGGATGAAAGACAAAGTAGACTTTGGCAGATTTTGAACTGAGACAGAATATTAAGATGGACAAAATGCTGCCAAGCAATTTAGCTCAATGGGACAATGATTCTGCCAGCTCAATGCCTTATTTGTGGTTAGAGCAGCAGACTCGCGGTCGAGGGATCGCGGGTTCGAGTCTCAGACCAGGCAATGTGTGTATTTATGAGCAAAACACCTAAGCTCCACGCAACTCCAGCAGAAGGTAATGGCAAACTTCTGCTGACGCTTTTGCCACAGCCTTCTCTCACTCTTTCCTCCTGCATCTTGCAGCTCACCTGCAACGGACTGGCGTCCCGTCCAGGTGGGGAACCTATACACCAAAGAAACGGGAAACCGAACCTTATGAGCCAGGCATGGCTCAAGAAGGAACAAACAATGCCTTGTTTGCATGAATAATATAAAGAATTACTATATTTGATGGCATATAAGATGCACTTTTTTCCCCAAAAAATGTCTAAGAATATCACCTGGGTTCCAGATCCTTTAACCTTTTCGTTACTGTATTCCTCTTGGAATGCACTACGGTTGTTTCAGTTTAGTTTGGAAATATTGAAGAATTTAATAAATTAGAACCTGAGTTAACATAAAATTTTGATGGAAGGTTTTAATCTTTTGTTCCCATATTCCTCTTGAAATACACACCACTGTCTCAATTAAATTTTGAGAATAATAAGGAATATAGTAGAATAAGTTTTGTCATTATTAAGCTGGTGTTTGGAACATGAATTAACATGAAATTTTAATGGGAAATTTTAACAGGAATTTTTAGTGGGAAATTTTAGCAGGAAATTTTAATGGGAATTTTTAGTGGGAAATTTTAGAAGGAAATTTTAATGGGAATTTTTAGTGAAAAATTTTAGCAGAAAATTTTAATGAGGAAAGTAAAATGGGAAATTTTAGCACAGTGGGACTGAACCTGAAACCATGCAATTGGGAAGCAAACTTCTTACCATACAGCTATGTCTGCACCTATAAATACATATGCCACAGTATGATGATATGGTCAATAGCGGGAAGGGTGTAACAAACCAGCTCCCACCCTACAGTCTGTGGGGGGCATAGTATGGTGGATCTCCATCGTTTGGCAATGAGGATTCAGTTGTTTGATCAACTGAATTACCTGCTCCTGATTTAACATATAAGTGGCTGAGTATTCCACAGACATTTGTACCCTTTATGCTATTCTCAGGCAGAATCAGCATAGCAAAATGTGTGTGACAAGGCTTTCACAAGGTACAGGTCGGCCAAGGCAATATAAAATGACATTTGGCCCTAGATGCCATGCCGTAGGATTGAACCTATTAAACCATTCACCTGTACTGCAGCGATTTTATGGAAGCTAAAAATATATGTTTATATCACACAGTTTCTTGTTGTCCATTTCTCTGTTTATAAACATTCAAGTAATAACATCAGTTACATGTTTTTTCCTTCAATTACAACAATTAGAAAAATGTCTGGCTAAGACTATCTATATGCATGTATATATATATATGTATATGTATGTGCATGTGTGTGTGTATATATATACACACACACACACACACATACACATATATATATATATATAGATATATATATGCACACATACATATATATACATCTATATATATATGTATATGTTTGTACGTATATATATATATATATTTGTATATATATATGAATATATATAATATATATATATATATATGTATATACATGTATGTGTATGTATATATATCTATTTTATCTATATTCAACAGAACTCACTTGAATCTTAATTGCTTTTACTATATATCTATATATATATATGCATATATATATATATGTATGTATGTATGTGTATATATATATATATATATACACACATACATACCTACATATATATATATGCATATATATATGTATGTATGCATGTGTATATATATATATATATATATATATATATATATATGTGTGTGTGTGTGTGTATATATGTGTGTGTGTGTGTATTCTGGTGTATATACATAGTTTTCTTCAATTTAAACAGTCTGACAAAGAATAAAGGAATAAATATATATATGCACATATGCACATCTCCCTCAACACACTTTCACCTCCATCTCACACATGCACACGCCCACACATACTCACAAACACACATGCACACACTCACTTACACATGTGCACATATCCACACACACACACGCATTCCCTCACACATATACAGTCATACACTCACTGATGCGTAATCATGCACACACATAAACGCCCATGCACCTACACACATACACATACATACACACGTACACACACACACACACACAAAAACATAATTACACATCCTCAGAACCAACACCACCATCACCACCACCAACAACAACAGCCATGAGTTCTCCAAGAAAATATTTCTAATACTATAAAACTTTTCTAAAATCAAATATTTAAAATAAATGGAATTTCATTGATGAAGGAGAAAAAAATCAATAACTGAAAGCGAAGATATACCAGGGAAGATCAATAATGCCGAATTTAAAGTAGTGTTGAGGTCAAAGGTGAAAAGTTTACTGGAATCAAGAATTGGTTCTCACACAAATTCTAATCACACTTTCATTACAAGACAAAATATGTGTCCTGGTTTTGTGTGTGCGTATGTATGTATGTGTACCTGTGTATACTGTATATGTGTGTATGTATATATCAGTGTTATGTATTGCATCAGTATAATATGTTTGTGTGTGTGTGTGTGTATGTGTGTGTGTATGTGTATTGTGTGCATTGTGTGTGTATCTGTATTGTATATATGTGTGCGTATTGTGGGATTGTATTCTGTATGTATATATTCCTTTTGTGTATTTTAATGTGTTTGTATGTTGTGCATGTGTGTGTGGATGTGTGTGTGTATATATGTGTATTGTATATGTGTTTTCTGTGTGCATTGCATGTGTGTATTGTATGTATATTGTATGTGCGTATGTATTGTATGAATGCTGTGCATATTGAGTATGTGTGTGCATAGTGCATATATGGTGTGTGTGTATGTGTAGCTTTTGCTTGTTCCAGTCATTGGACTACAGCCATGCACTTTTCGGACTATTATCATCCCTGTTAGAATATGCCTTCATTCATGTGCATTAACTACAGCATTAGAGCATTTTAACTCTTATATCTAGCAATGTAGGTTTCTAACAACCTAATCACATTTAGTAATATAAATATATATATATATCCCTCTCTCTCTTTCGGAGAGGCACTGAGCAGCTATACGCACACATACACACACGGCAGTAACTTCCACCTACCGAATTCAATCACAAAGCTCCGGTCGGCTCAGGGCTATAGTGGAAGACACCTACCCAAAGTGCCACGCAGTGGGACTGAACCCGAAACCATGTAGCTAGGAAGCAAGCTCCCTAACCACACAGCCATGCCCATATATATATATATATATATAAAATATTATTAGAGACAAAACCACTATTTTGCAAAACAAACAAGGAAAACTTAATCAATACATAAAATTTTAATAAATAGTCAAAAAAACCGCCACTACAATCGTTTCTTGTCTTGATCGACAATCTTCAGGTGGACTTCCAATCTAAAAATCAATATTTTAAAATATAAAAATAATAATTTTAAAATAATTAAAGTATGAATGAAAAAAATATAATATATAATCCATATATAACCTATCTATAATCCATATATAATCAATATATAACAATATATAAACTAAAAAACCTATCAACAATTAAATATAAAATATAAAATATAAAATATAAAATATAAAATAAAACAAAACAAAAAAAAATAATAATAATATAATACTAAACTATATATACACCCATACACATATACCTAATTATATATAACCATATCTAACTACATACACTAAATCACACACCTATATATATATCCCTATACATACACATAAAAAGTCTAGGCAACTATAAATAAATAAAATAGCTAAATACTTCAACACAATACTTATTCATACTCCCACACACACACACCATACACCCACATTCACACTCTAGAAAACGGACATCACTCAAAACTATGAACGGAGAAATGGAATAAATGGAATTAAAAATTATATTCACTTGGTAAAACGAACACTACTTAAAAATTATGAATGAAACAATGCAATAAAACAAAGACATCGCAATAGACACAAATTACTACGAATTTCCTTATCAAACCTACCATGATAAACCAAAACTCATAAAAACATATAATGATAAAATCTCCCTTTACTAAACTCTATAACAAACCTATATAGCAATCCCCCTAACCTAAACATTCACACACAAATACACACACGTAAACCACACACCCACGACATATACAAATACCCACACCACTTACACATACCAATACATACATATAAACCTCAACATATACTCCAAAAACCCACTCAACCCCACACAGACAAATAAACCACAAAAATTATGAATGGATTCTTTTATAAAACTACCATGATAAGCTAAAACTCACAAAACAGAAATGATAAAACCTCCTTTACTAAACACTATAACATACTTATATAGCAATTCCTTTAACCTATACATTCACACACAAACACCACACGTAAACCACACACCCATAACAAATACAAACACCCACCCCACTCACACACACCCACAAGTACATATAAGCCTCAACATATACACCAAACAAAATTACTTTACCAAGGAACTTAACATATGTATAAAAGTATAACCGCTCTGGAAACGAACATCTCTAAATTAATGAATGGAGAAATGGAATAAATGGAATTAAAAATAAAATTCACGTGGCAAACGAAACACCACTCAAAAATTATGAATGAAACAATGTAATAAAACAACCAACATCGAAAATAGACAAATTACTACGAATTCCTAAAAAAAAAACCATGATAAACCAAACTCTTAAAAAACATATAACGATAAAATCTCCCTTTGCTAAACTCTATAACAAACCTATATAGTAATCCCCCTAACCTAAACATTCACACACAAACACACACGTAAACCACAGACCCACGACTTATACACATACCTATACTAACTTATAAACCTCCATATACACCAAAACCCACTCCCTCCCACACAGACAAATTAACACATACATCCCAAAACCTAATAACAAACCCATATACACATTCACACACAAACACACACACACGCAAAACACACACACAACAGATACATATACTCCCTCACATATACGCATATACATACCACTAACTCGATATATACAACAATATTTCCACACCCACACTCATACAGATAAATAAATTATACAACTAAAAACTCGCACACAATCTCATATACATAACACTCCTATGAAAACACATTAAATACATCGTAATTAACCAGAATATCAAAAATAACAATATGACATAAGGATAAATAAAAACATACTTACAATTCAGTGTCAAATTTGAAGTGAAATTAAATTCTTAGCCGTTAAAAAATCAAACCAAAATTACGTTACCATAGAAATAACTTATGTAAAAAAAAGAATACGCGCCATGGAAAGTAAACGTCATTTAATTATGAATGGAGAAATAGAATAAATGGAACTAAAAACTATATCCACGTGGCAAACCAACACTACTTAAAAAAATTTATTATGAATGTATATATATATATATATATATATATATAATATATATATATATATATATATTATATATATATATATATATATGTATATATATGTATATATATGTCCACATATAGACATACACACATATATAAACATACAAGGGTGTGTTGCAAAGTTCTTGGCTTTAAGGGTGTCGTGAAAGGCCTGGTTTTATGCCAAGCCTTCTGAGTTCTTTTACAGGGCTTAGAAAAACTGAAGGCCCGCTGCCATAACTCTGTGAATCTGAGAGGGGAATATGTTAAATAAAATCATAATTAACTGATCCTCCTGTGTTTTCTTTTACCCAAAGCTAGGAACTTTTCAGTACCCCATTGTAAGGGCTTCTTTCAGTCTCCGTTTACCAAATCCACTCACAAAGTTTTAGTCAGCTCAAGGCTATTGTAGAAGATACCGAAGGTGCCATACAGTGGGACTGAACCTGAAACCATGTGGCTGGGAAGTAAACTTCTTACCAACCAGCCATGCCTGTTTGTATGCATATTGCATTCAATACAACTGAATTTCATTCAATAGTAAAACAACAGCGTTAAAGAAACCCATAGCTGTCACCTGCAAGGTTGCAAGGTTTGGTACCAAACACCAAGTTTATTTATTTTTTATTTTAGGTACCCATATGATAGGGAGCAGACTTAAATACACTATCAAGGACCCCTCTTACCCTTGATGCTACAGAACAATCACTAAATACGATTAGGTTGTTAGAAACCTACATTGCTAGAAATAAGAGTTAAAATACTCTAATGCTGTATTTAACGCACATGTAAACTTAAGAGAGAGAAGGCTGTGTTGGCACCCAGCTGGAGTTTAATTTCAGCTGAGGGCTCTGGAGCAGCATAAAATGAAATACTTTGCTCAAGGATACAAAGAGATCACCTGATCCAAGAATTGAACCCATGTTCTTGTGATTGTAAGCCCAATACTTTGACCACTAGACCACATGTCTTTACAAATAAATCGCATAATGTCCTCTAGATGTTGTTTTTGTTTAGGATCAACTCAGGCATAATCAAGTAAATGTAGGTCAAAGACATCCTGAATATGACCCTCTCCTCATTTTTGTAGATCTAAGAAACTATCCTTCAATGTGTCCTTCATTTTTTTGAGACAATAAGGTGTAAAATTCGAGCAAATTTGGGCTGCTATTTTTAGCAGACTGAGCAATCATGTACCGGTTTCTTTGTTGGATATTCCAGTTTAATAAAGGAATAAAATTAATAGGGGTCATTACTTCCTTAGTAATAAATCCATAATCCATAATCCCTTCTCTCTCATGTCTGGATGTGTATAATCATGATTAATATCATCATCATCATCATCATCATCATCATCATCATCATCATCAACATCATCATCATCATCATCATCATCATCATCATCATCATCATCATCATCATTATGTCATTGTCACCTCATTGTTATCATTTCTATGTCTGTTTTGTTTTTATTTTTTTCCATGCTGGCATGGGTTTGCTGTGGCCTCTAAAGACCATATTCTATGGCCAGATGCTGTTCCAGGTTTCTAACCTGACTTGCTTTCAAGTAACGCACTTTATTTCTGTGGGCTTCACACTTTAAATTGCCAAACTGTAGGACCTAGTCGAGTGGCACTTCAACCTGTGTTGTGGCATTGATGCAAAGACATGCAGAGATAAACATGCTTACACACATACATACATACATACATACATACATACACACACACACACACATTGCCTAAATACCAATCTTGAGAAATTAGGTTTCACAAAACCAGAAAGGTTTCTCTCTCTCTCTCTCTTTCTCTCTCTTCCTTTATCTCTCTCTCTCTCTCTCTGTCTCTCTCTCTCTCTCACTCACTTCCCACTTTTAATTCTCTCCTTCCTTCAACTCTGTCTCTCACCAAGTTATTTTACAATATTTCTCTGATGCTACATGTTGCTACATGTCAGAGAAATCAATTTTAAACATGAAATTGGACCCTAAATGTATTTTGTGTTGCTTGTTTTATTTGTTTTGTTTCAGTCTTTTTGTTTTTGCTTATATATATATATATATATATTTATACAAAACTATTTTCCACAGTTAAAGATAATGGAATTCTGTGTAGGCATATCTGCTTTCCGCAGTAAAAGGGTTTCCTTTACATTATTCTGGAATTGGTGCTACATGTTTTATTGAGACTTTTGCTACAAGAATTTCAAATTTCAAACTTCATTTTATTCTTTAAACTTTTTTAAATTAGCGCTACGTAGTTTTGGTATTGGTTCTACATGTTTCCAAATTGGCTGAATGTTTTTTTTTACAAATGTGGCGCTACATGTTTTAGGATCAATCCTCCATGTCATTTTTGTTTTTTGTTTTTTTTTCAATTTTCAATGCTCCTCCATGTGTTTTGAAATTAATTACTGTAAGTTATTACCTCTAGCAACTGCATGAAACATACATTGCCCATGTAAGAGATATTTTAACATGATGGATTATTTTGGCAAGGAAATTTTGCATGTGAATTTATTTGTCTGTTTGATTGTTTTTATCCAATTATTGCCATACAAACAGATCGCATGCTGTTGATTAAAATAGATCAATAGATCAGTTTGATTTTTAATTGATTGTTCACCTGGTCTTGTTCCTTGGTCATGCCTGTTCCTTTATCTGTTTTTCAAACCTCTTTATTTCATTATAGCTAGGAATAATTTGCTTGTTGATGATGCTGTTGTTGTTATTGTTACCTGATTCATGATTAGCCTCGATCAAATAAACATGATGGAATAAACCCACATGTTTATCCATTGGAATGATGATGACCATGTAGTCATCCTGGAAATGACAGGTGACTTGGGCAATGACTTTGTTTCAATCACAACTATCTACAACCCAGGGGCAAGACTAGGTCTAGATGACCGGGGATTGAAACAGAGGCAGTGGATGACCAAGATGTCATACTTGCCACATGTTGCTCTTTGCAATCCACAGTGCATTTCTGCAGCTGTCTTTTCCTCTATTGAACCATGAAGGTTTCTTTTACAGAGTCCACTGGACCCACTCTTCACATGCATAGGTAGGCAAGAGCTACATACCTGTTGGCTGCCTTTAATTGGTTTAGCCTCTTAGAGAAAGTGGTTTATCGGAGTGTGGCCACTGTTGCATGCAGATAGCTTCTTGGAGTTACAGGTGAGAGTCGGGTACCAAGTGGAGACCAAAGTGGACCAACTACCCCTAAGAATATGATGTGATACTGCATCAAACATGCTACATTTCCCTGTTGCCCTATGCAATATAGAATATTCAGAACTATAATATGTTAAGTGACCCTTATTTCTTTTTAAGAGTACAATATGTAATTTGAGAAAGAATTTTCTGCTGTTTATTTTTTGTTTGTTATTTTACTCCAAGTCAGCCATTATTGAGTACAATTATAATTAAAGGCATTCCGTCCATGACCATTTCATTTATATTCAAACTCATTGTACCTAGAATGATCTCATTTCATGTAATATTATTTTTAAAGCCAGTGGGATGCAATTAAAGTGAAATTTGGCTACTATTTCTTGCAGGTCAAGTGATCACATAAAAGTTCTTATATTGATTGATTTATAGATATTGTTGGATGGTTCCAGGTAGATTTATTCATACACATGCATATATATACATACATGGAATGTAAAAAACACCCACTGCACTCTTGGAGTGGTTGGCACTAGGGGGGAGGGGGCATCCAGCTGTAGAAACCTTGCCAAATCAGACTGGAACCTGGTGCAGCTCCCTGGCTTATCAGTTTTCAGTTAAACTATCCAAACCATCCCAGCATGAAAAGTGGACATTAAATTATGACAAAACGATGATGATGATATGTGTGTGTGTGTGTGTGTGTATCAGATCTTTATTTGTTAATTCTTAAGCTACATAAGTGACTCAATGGCATAGAGTTACATGAGAAAATGGGAAACTCTATGCCTTGTTTTGTTGCTGTACTCTATTTTATGTATTGAGTTCTATTTCTCCTATTTGCATTACAAAACTTATGTATGTGTATATTTCTCAGTGTGTGTGTGTGTGTGTGTATGTGTGTATCTATTTACAGATATATTTCAATGTACACACAACCAGTCCATAAATCACTTCCCCTGACATACAAACAACATGTCTGTCAAATTTATTGTCAACAATTTATAAACCACGATTTTAGTATTTTTCTTTCATTTTTGATAGATGAGATGTACTTAGTTTCGTCCAAACTTCATATTTCACACAAAATAAAATTCTTTAACAAACACTCAAAACATCCACAATTATACCGACTGCAAATGTTATTCTTCAATGGACAATTTATTTCTACTAACCACACTGTCTCTTTCCGTCTCTCTCATTCTCTAAAAAAATTAAATCTAATAAAACGACGATATGAAGATGATTTGTTATTATCCTAGAAAGCTATAACATATTTGCCAAAGTTTTTCTTCTTTTATCTCATTTCCAAGAATCACCGTCCCCTGTTAATAAAATCTTTTGCAAATCTTTTTTAATCCAATTTCATGCAACTCTTTCCTTGGAAGATTAAATTCTTTGAAAAGCTACTCCATCATTTATAAAATTTGATTAATTTGATATATCATAAAATATTTTTAATTCTGTTTAATTGTCACGAAGATTAAAGTGAAAAAAGATTGATTTCAATTTTATATTCCGTATTTTTAACAGAAACCAATAATTTACGATTATATAGGTGTCACCTGGGTTTTTTTATTTAACACAACACGATAATGCTTACCTGACAAAATACATCTTTGAAGATATAATTAAAAAAGGTAAAAAAAAAACAGGCTCCGAAGAATCTTGTGATTGTTAGCATCAAAATGACAAAATATTGAATAAAACTGAAGAAATATTTTAAAATCTCGTGTTGTAGGAAGTAGTGATTTATAATGCCTTGTTCAGAGTTTTAATAACAAAAGTACTTTTAGTATTTAGGTTACAAAAAATGACTAAATTTATTAACATATTTGCTCCAGCACTTTAAATTTAAAAAAAATATTCTCTGTGCAATCCAGTGAACACCATGGGAGCAGCATTAAATTAAAATAGCTAACTGTGTATCATAATTAATGTATATACGCTGTGCCTTGGACGTCTTCAACTATAATTTGAGGCTGACCTTTGAGGACAGAATTTGGCAGATGAAAATAGAAATTCTCACACACACACATATATATATATTATATAAAATCGTTCTGTCTGTCTGTGTGTGTGTCTTCTAGGATCTCGGG
>NC_043008.1:53193082-53200582 GCF_006345805.1 Octopus sinensis
TCAAGATTATTTACATCTTTCGTTGTCTGTTGAGATTGTAGGATTGCTTTAAGAGAATTTGAAAGTATTTCACTCTTAATGTTTTTGTATCTTGTAATCAATCGTATCAACACATTAATGAGTTCCCCAAAGAAAGAAAACATCAAAAAACAAGGCTTCTTCTCCAAAGGATTAGCTGTGTATCAAAGAGAGGAAAACTACAGTCTAATCTAATTAGGTTGATGTATGTGTGTATATATATATATATATATATATATATATATGGGGTTTGAAGTGTATGTTTTATAGTTATATAGATATATATATTTATACATGTGTGTGTGTTATATATATATATATATATATATATATGCATATGTGTATTACATATATATATATATATCATATACACATATATATATATGCATACCTATATATACATATTACATATATACCATATATATATATATATATATATATATATATAATATATATATATATATCATATATACATATATATATTATACATTACATATGTATATACACACACACACACACACACACACACACATATATATATATATATATGTATAGTTATGCATACACAAAGACACAAAGATGTACATGCGCGCACACACACACACACACACAATGTAATATACATTTATGTGTATGTGACTGTGCCTGCTTTTGTGTGTTTGTATTTGCCATGAGTTTATAAACTAGTAGACACAACCTCGAATTCGAACTAATAAATGAGCATTAGAAGATGACATACTTAAAAGTGGATCACAGTATTAACAGACTCATAGGTAGAGCTTAAACTATAGTATTTGTGGAACAATATGTAGTACTAAAGCATATCTTTTGACAGATAAACTATAGTATTTGTGGAACCATATGTAGTATTAAAACTCACCTTTTAACAGCTAAACTATATTTGTGGAGCCATACGTAGCATTAAAACATATCTTTTGTTACAAGGATGCAAACACATCGATATCGGTTATCAAGCGATAGTGGAGGGGACAAACTCAGACACACCAACATATACATACACACACACACACACACATATGTATATATATATATATATATATATATATATATATATATACATATATATATATATATACAACAGGTTTCTTTCAGTTTCTGTCTACCAAATCCACTCACAAGGCTTTGGTCGACTTGAGGCTATAGTAGAAGGTGCCATGCAGTGGGACCGAACCTGGAACTATGTGGTTGGTAAGCAAACTACTTAAATGGTTGAAATATCTTTTATGCTTCATAATTGCTAAAGTACTAACATACAGCCTCAGTTCAAGCTACTTACCAATCTAACAAGTAGGTAGGTCTTTATGACAGAAAAATCTTTGTCATAAAGAAAATTTGTCAATTAATCTTAAGAAGCCAGAATTCAGTAAATAACTGCAACACAAAAACGGATAACATTTGAGGAAAATTTTTCCAAAAACCAGAGATAGGAATTTTGCCTAAAAGTAATGGGAATATCAATTAGGTTAACGAATAATGAAAGATACCTTGAGATAGTACTGAATAACTACTTCAGATATTAAAAGACTTAAAGTGTTCCTGTAAGACATTGTAATAAGACATTATACTGAAATGAACTGGAACTGTTTAACTTGTTATCAACAACTTTTGGTGACTTACAACAGGATAAGCAGCCAGATAAGACTCTTACCAAACCACCCCCAGGGAGAAAAACTATCTCACACACCACACACACACACTACACACATATATGTGTACACCAGCATGCGCTACGCACATAATTGTATTTATGTATATTTTTATGTGTGTGCGTATATTTATGTATGGTATGTATATATTTATCTATATATATGTTTGTATATATATGTATGCATAGCATATAAATGTATGTAAATATATATATATATATATATATATATGTATGTAAATATATATATATGTATATATGTATGTATGTATATATACACACATACATACATACATATATATATATATAATATATATATAATATATATATATGTATGTATGTATGTGTGTATATATATATATATATAACCATTAGTGATGGAAGCCAGCCATATTAGTACCAAAGAGTAATCTTTATATCCAACTTAATGCGGGTTTCTTGTTAGAATGTCAAATACTGCAGTATTAGCACTGAGAAATCTTCTTATATAGGTGCATGGTATATAAAATCATCGACATTTATCATAGCAGACACCTGCCACTGAGGAAGTCCAGTAGACTGAAATCCCATGAAATGGCAACTTCAGAGCCCATAACAAATGATTCTATCTGTTTTATGGTCAGGTGTTTGCCGACCTTATCTGGAACGCTAGGTGTGAAGGATGAACTTCAATAAAATAGATTTGGTCTCAAGCTGGAGTCATCAGCTACAAGTGATGTGGTGTAGATGAAAAGATAAGATATATATATATATGTATATGTGTATATATATGTTTGTGTGTGTACATATATATATATTTATATATATATAAGCATACACACACACATATACATATATTTATGTATATACACACACACACATACATATATATATATATATATATATATATATTATATATATATATATGGGAGTGCTGAAAAGATTTTGGCTTTGGGTAAAAGAGAATGCAGGAGGGTCAATTATTGTTTATCTTTCGTCTTTTAATTCTTTCAGTCATTGGACTGCAGCCTTGGAGAATTTTCAGTTGAATGTATCAACCCCAGGAATTATTTTTATAAGCCTAGTGCTTACTCCATCGGTCCCTTTTGTCGAAACTGCTGAGTTACTGGGAGGTAAACATGCCAGCACCTGTTGTCAAGTGGCAGTGGGGACAACAAACACAGAAACCCACATACATTGATATAAATAGATATACATATATACGATGGACTTCTTTCAGTTTCTGTCCACCAAATCCACTCACTAAGCTTTGGTTGGCCCAAGGCTGTACCAGAAGACACTTACTCATGATGTCACACAGAGGGACTGAACCTGGAACCATATGGTAGTAAAGCAAGTTTCTTACTACACAGCCTCACCTATGCCTTGAATGTTTTAATATAGATCTTTCATATGGCGGTGAGCTAGCAGAAACATTAGCATGCCAGGCAAAATCCTTAGCGATATTTCATCTGTCTTTACATTCTGAGTTCAAATTCTGCTGAGGTCGACTTTACCTTTCATCCTTTCGGGGTCAATAAATTAAGTATCAGTTGCATACTGGGATCAATCAAATCGACTATCTCCCTTCCTCAAAATTTTGGGCCTTGTGCCTAGAGTAAAAAAAAAAAAAGAATATAGATCTTTCATACTTCTTGATAAAAAATCTACAAACTGCAGTTCCTTCTCAAGCCAATCCTGGCTCATAGGGCCAGTTTCCCGGTTTCCTTGGCGTATAAGTTCCCCACTTGGATGGGATGCCGGTCTGTTGCAGGTGAGCTGCAAGATGCAGGAGGAAAGAGTGAGAGAAAGTTGTGGTGAAAGAGTCAGCAGAAGTTCGCTATTACCTTCTGCCAGAGCCACGTGGAGCCTAGGTGTTTCACTTATAAACGCACACATCGCCCAGTCTGAGATTCGAACCCATGATCCCTTGATCGTGAGTCCACTGCTCTAACCACTAGGCCATGTGCCTCCACACAAATTGTAATAGTGTGGTAAAATATCTAAGTATTTCAAGAATAACACTAACAACTAAACAACTGTCACCCAGTCATTAAACAGGTCACAGATGTGTGGTGAAAATTGTGACACACCAAGAAATGTTTATTGTTTGTGAGAAGACAGGCTGTCTTCTGATTCTTCAGATAACCAGATATTATTTGGTCGGTGGGCAAAGAGTTTTACCATCTTTGTCTCCGATTCGCAGCAAAGATCTTTCTCTGTAATGACATTTTCTTTGTCGTCATCCTATCATAACAGAAATCCAGATGTAGATAATTACATGTAACAGAGCCAATAATAAAACCTGATAGCTTTTTCTTTCTGTTTTTCCTGGTGATTGCGAAAACCATTTCACTGACACACCTATGAAACAGATCGTTTCATATCACTGTTATCATCATCATCCTCATCGTCGGCAGCAGCGGCAGCAGCAGCGGCAGCAGCAGCAGCAGCAGTAGTAACAGCAACAATAGCTTCATCATCATCATCATCATTTTCCTGTTCATCATCATTGTGATCCTCATCACAATCATCATCATCATCATCATCATCATCATCCTGTTTCACCACCACCACCACCTCATCATCATCATCATCATCATCTTCATTAACACTATGATTGTCATCAGCAGCAACAGTTGCAGCCGTTCAAGAATTTTTTCTTTTCCAAGGTCTGGGGTCTCCTGCCCCTAAGCCCTAGACCATCACCTAATTTACCCTTACCCGTCTTGTTGCTTAACAACAACAACAGGAACAGTAGCATCCTCTTCTCCCTGATCATCCTCATCATTACCACCACCACCACTACCACTACTGCCACTGTCACCACCATTGTTTTATGAGGGTATTTTTCATGTTAGCATAAGTTAGATTCATCCTCTTCACTTTTACACACACACACATAATTAATTAATGATTAAGCTAACATTGATCACATTGCATATTGAATCTTAGTCTCGACTTATATAGCTTCGTGTTTTACATTTTGCTTTTGGCATCGGAACCTCGCTTCCTCTCTATTTGCATGTGTGTGTGTATGTGTGTGTATTCACTAAGATTCAAATACAAACACATACATGCAAACAAACAGGCATAAACACAAACACACATGCTTACATGAAGCACTCAGATGATGTTTCACTATTCTGTATAACTCATAACTGAAGTCTCTAGTGTCACACGGTACACATATATTTTTATATATATAATCAGTGAAGCACATTCACTGATTTTCAAAAATAGAAATGTTATCACTTCTAAATCTCTCTAAACGAGAGATACAGCAACAGTACTGAGTATTGATATTTATTGCCAAACTAACATGGCAGTCCGTAGAGATAGGATGAAAGCTCCTGTTGATTAGCTGTGAGAGGCGGTCACCTCTAGCTAGCTATATGGTGCACGAAACGGCATCCATAAACCTTCAAACAGGGGAGGTCATCAACTTTCCTGTTTGAAGGTTTATGCATCCGCACACCGGTTTCAGGGTAGTTTCCCTTTATCAATGTGAAGCAGCCGAGTCCAGCACAGTTGGGTGTAGAGATTGTCTTAAAATATTTGTGTTGATTACCAGATCTGCTATTCTGTTGTCTTCAATACCATTTTTCCTTGTCAGAATGGTGTTGCTTGAATGTACTTTTGAGGTGTTGTTTCACTGCTGGATGCCTTTCCTGCTGTTTCCTTTAAACTGGTTCATCGAGGGAAGGATTTCATATTTCATATTTCATGTGATGATGACGACGATGATGACGATGATGATGATGATGATGATGATGATAAAGATATTTCCACTACTGGCAGCGATGAAGAGGAGAAAAGTATGTTGATGCTGGTGGAGAGGATGGTGACAATCATGATTGTGAATATATTCATGACAATGACGATGACGATGGCAATGACGGTGGTGGTGGTGGTGGTGGTGGTGGCGGTGGCAGTGATGGTGGTCGTCATCGTAGTAGTAGTGGTGGTGGCAGTGGTGGTTGTGGTGGTGGTGGTGGTTGTGGTGGTGGTGGTGGTGGTGGTGGTGGCAGTGATGGTGGTGGTCGTCGTCGTAGTAGTGGTGGTGGTGGTGGTGGTGGTGGCGGTGGCGGCGGCGGCAGTGATGACACTAGTCATCATATACAACATTTGTAATAAAAATATATTTAGTTGTGCCTAACAACCTCTCTCTGCATTAATGCGTTAACTATTACACACACACACACATATGAATGTGTGTGTCTGTATCTGTTTGTATGTATGCATATATGTAACTATGTGCACATGTATGTATGTGCCTGTGTGCATGTGCGTGTCTGCGATAAAGCGTGTGTATATATAACTGTACATAATTCTAGCGACATTGATAAATTTATGAAAATGCATAGCAAACCATTGTCCATATATTGATCTTGTGTTAAAAGATATCAGTTATAATATAATGTTAGAGTGTATTGTCATGCGATATTGTTCAATATTCTAGATTACAGCTAAGTGAAGCATGCGAAGGAATATCTTTCCTACATCCATTAAAAGCGTTGTCTCTGTTGCAACCAAATGCTAATTTGATGTTCGCTTGTTAAAGATGAATAACGAAGAAAAGAGTGCCAAACATTTAGCTATTGTTCGATTTAGCAGTTTTTATACACCGACTTTTATTTATTACAGTATTGTCTGTACAAGCTGTGATATAGGTTAAGACATAGACAGGAAACATTAGTCGTAACACTCTGACATAGGTTAAGACAAAAGCATTGAAGTGGTCATAAAGATATTGGCACAAGCATGAAATGTAGCGCTGTGATATAGGTTAAGACATAGACAGAAAACATTAGTCATAACACTCTGACATAGGTTAAGACAAAAGCATTGATGTAGTCGTAAAAATATTGGCACAAAATTAAGATGTAACACTGAGATATAGGTTAAGACATAGACAGAAAACATTAGGCATATGACATTGTGATATAGGTTAAGACAAAAGCATTGATGTAGTCGTAAAAATGTTGGCACAAAATTAAGATCTTGCACTGTGATATAGGTTAAGACATAGAAAACATTAGTCGTAACACTCTGACATAGGTTAAGACAAAAGCATTGATGTAGTCATAAAAATATTGGCACAAACATAAAATGTAACACTGTGATATAGGTTAAGGCATAGACAGAAAATATTAGTCATAACACTCTGACATAGGTTAAGACAAAAGCATTGAAGTGGTCATAAAGATATTGGCACAAGCATAAAATGTAATACTGTGATATAGATTAAGTCATAGACAGAAAACATTAGTCGTAACACTCTGACATAGGTAAAGACAAAAGAATTGATGTAGTCATAAAAATATTGGCACAAACATAAGATGTAACACTGTTATATAGGTTAAGACATAGGCAGAAAACATTAAGCATATGACATTGTGATATAGGTTAAGACAAAAGCATAGATGTAGTCATAGAGATATAAAGCATAGACCTAAGATGTAACACTGTGATATAGGTTTAGGACATAACAAAACGTTAGACATAACACTCTGACATAGGTTAAGACAAAAGCATTGATATAGTCATAAAAATATCAGCATGTTATAAGATATAAGACTGTGATATAGGTTAAGACATAGATAGAAAATTGAGATAGAAATATAGAGTAATTTTTACATAACCAAGTTCTTGATAAAATCTATGACAGTTTATGGTATAAATATATAAATATAAAACATTTAATTATCTCCCTCACACATATGCCATCTATCACTGGGTGCATACGTGTATGTATATGTATGTATACGTTCATATATGTAAGTATTCGTATTTATATATATATATATATATATATATTTGTATTCATGTGCTAT